>NC_055694.1:34612263-34714270 GCF_017639745.1 Melanotaenia boesemani | reverse complement strand
GATAAGTCGGTCTTCGAGTAAAAACCATGACTTCCTGTCGCCAGGGGGCGTGGCCAATTCATAACCCAAATATTGACATGTAGATGTGTTCAGGATCGGATTGGCATCATACCTGGCGATTTTTGTTCAGACACATTGTTTTATGTGGAAGTTATATTACTTTCGTTCTTCAAGGCGAGACGTCAAACTTTGAGGCCCCGCCCCTTCCATGCCCTTTCTCCTATTAGAAAACTTTCAATAACTTTTAAAGACACATGCCTTCTGAACATCCTGAGCTATTTTGGTAGTGGTACGATGAAATCTCTAGGAGGAGATAGATTTTGAAAATGTCAGTAAAACGCCAAAATGGCGGCTTTGACCCAAAATGGCCGACTTCCTGTTGGTTTTAGGCTGTTGCTCCAAGAGTATTTTTTGTTCACCCGAGCATTTAGAATATGTGTAGTGATTTTCATAAAGATTAATGATGTGCAGTGGCGGGGCATATTAAATAGGTGGCGCTCTCATTCAATTTTGCCCGAACAGTCGCAAGCACCCCAAAATATCAAATTTTTCGCATTCCTTTGGGGGGGTACACCAAAATAGGCGCGTTTTCATGCATGTTCAGGTCCCCAAAAATGCCTCCAATGTTTAAGAAGAAGAATAATAATAATAAGAAGAAGAAGAAGAAGAAGGAAAAAACGGAGCAATTACAACAGGCCTTCGCACCGCCTTCGGTGCTCGGGCCTAATTAAAGCTGCAAGCAGCGTTGGAGGCCCTCGCACCTCTGGCGCCGCTTCGGCCTATTGCACCGCCCCATCAGCCAACTGCCCCCCTCCAGCAGCACAGCCGCTATTTCCCACAGCAATAAACCCATTCTTCCAGAGTTTATCTCCATGAAGAGGTGATTTTCCTCTTGGGAGGATCAACTTGCACTCCAGCCTTTCCAGTGATCACATCTGAAGCATTCATGACCTTGTTTCTTACAAACTGTGTTGAATTCCCACAAACTGGAGCATGATTTCATCAAGAGGAAAATTCCACGTGGCCACTGGGTGGTGGTAAAGTTGTTTTAATGTAGGACCATGTTCAGGTTGGAACTCTAATGAGAACAGGAAAATATTAGCTCAATTGGTCAACTGACAGCAGGGTTAGTGCCACTTCCTGTATAATGGCGAATGATTTAAACCATTACAGAAAGCCATTTTAATCATGATGCTGTAAGAAGTCAGTCATATTTTCAACCATGAGTTCATGAAGGATGATATTAATGAGTTAGAATTAGTTTTACAGAGGACAAAGGGTTAAAATGGTGGGACTTCCTGTTCCCATGGGGCGGGGCTATGGCGTTGACAACATCAGGACAATGCGAGGCTTTTTTGTATTTCCTGGCATGTTCTATAAATATGCAACTTTTCATCAATGTTAGTCAAAGCAGTAGTTGGAGCTGATAGATTTAATATTTATAGGGGGCGCTATAGAGCCACATAACCAGCATATGTCCAATTGAATCAGTTCCAGGCCTGACCACTGTCCTCCCTGCCAAGTTTGGTGGAGATCAGGAGTACATTGGGTCAGTTACAAGTACTTCCTGTTTCATGGCGGTGGACGCCATTTGCCATGTTTTGCTTGAGGAAGGAACTTGAGGTTTTTTTTCTCTTATATCATGAAAGGGTTTGACCTCATCTCAAGCACTTTTGAGTGTGGGAGGTTAATCCCTGACGAGAGGGACCCTGCTGCAGGAAAAAGGCACTTCCTGTTTCAAGTGGGCGGGGCTTAGGCCAAGACCAGAAGTAATTACATATATCTGTTAAGAAGCAGACTCTGATTAATCAGTGCAAGTGTGATGCTGATTGGATGAAAATTGAGGGATTTATACTCAATAATGATGTCATGGTGTTTTATCCAACCTTGTCATGGCGCCACGGTCTCGCCATGCAGCGTTGAGCAATGTCCAGATGACAACATCAGGACTTGTAGATGTGGTCCGCATGGAAGTGAAGGGAAATATATGCAGTTTGGTACAGAATGAGTGTTGTATTGCAGAAATAATAGATTCCGTGCTTGTTGGCGAAACATCAAAAGTTGATGAGGCGCCGCCGCTGAACGCCACCTCCTATTAGAAAAATTTCAATAACTTTTGACCACACATGCCTCTGGAGTGGTCAGACTGAGTTTGAGGTAAATACGATAAAATCTGTAGGAGGAGTTCGTTCAAATGCAAGGCAAAGAAACATGCAAAAATGACCCCAAAAATGACACTTTTTTCAAAATGGCTGACTTCCTGTTGAAGTTATCATATAGGTCCAAGAGGCTTTTTTGTACATCCTTCCAAGTTCTATCAATATACTGGATTTCAGCCATATCAGTCAATGTAGTGGGCAGATATGATCAATTAAATATTTGTAGGTGGCGCTATAGAGCCATATTGCAATTTTTCCAGCATATGTCAATGTGGCTGAGTTCTCGGCTCGTCCACGCTCCTCCCTGCCAGGTTTGGTGCAGATCAGCAGTACAATGTGTCAGTTACAAGTGCTTCCTGTTTGATGGCGTCGGACCGCTATTCGCCATGGTTACGTTTGGCGAAGGAGCTTGAGATTTTTATTGTGGTATCATGAAAGGGTTTGACCTTTTGTGAAGTACTTTCAAGTGTGTATGTTTTATTCCTGAGGAGATGGACCCCGGCGTCTGAAAAAAAGCACTTCCTGTTGGAAGTGGGCGGGGCTTAGGGCTAGACCGCAATTGGTGATATGAATCTGTTCAGGGATGGACCCTGATTAATTCCTGCAAGTCTGATGGGGATTGGATCAGAATTGAGGGATTTATAGTGATTTATGATGTCATGGCGTCTTATCAAAGTTCGCCATGGCGCCACGGTCTCGCCCTGCAGCATAGAGCAACAGTTTTCACTGGTTATCATCACCAACTTGTTTTCTGCTGTCTGACCCAGTTTGGACCTGGTTGTGTTCAAAACGTCAGATAAGAGGGTCTCCAAGTAAAAACCGGGACTTCCTGTCGCCAGGGGGCGTGGCTAATTCATAACCCAAATATTGACATGTAGATGTGTTCAGGATGGGACTGGCATCATACATGGCCATTTTGGTTCAGATACATTGTTTTATGTGGAAGTTATATCACTTTCGTTCTTCAGGGCGACACATCAAACTTTGAGGCCCCACCCCCTCCATGCCCTTTCTCCTATTAGAAAACTTTCAATAACTTTTAAAGACACATGCCTTCTGGACATCCTGAGCTATTTTGGTAGCGGTACGATAAAATCTCTAGGAGGAGATAGATTTTGAAAATGTCAGTAAAACGCCAAAATGGCGACTTTGACCCAAAATGGCCGACTTCCTGTTGGTTTTAGGCTGTTGCTCCAAGAGGATTTTTTGTTCGACCGAACATTTAGAATATTTGTAGCAATTTTCATAAAGATTGATGACGTGCAGTGGCGGGGCATCGTAAATAGGTGGCGCTCTCATTCAATTTTGCCCGAACAGTCCCAAGCACCCCAAAATATCAAATTTTTCACATTCCTTTGGGGGGGTACACAAAAATAGGCGCGTTTTCGTGCATGTTCAGGTCCCCAAAAATGCCTCCAATGTTTAAGAAGAAGAAGAAGAAGAAGAAGAAGAAGAAGAAGAAGAATAAGGAAGAAACGGAGCAATTACAACAGGCCTTCGCACCGCCTTCGGTGCTCGGGCCTAATAAGAAGAAGAAGAATAAGGAAAAAACGGAGCAATTACAACAGGCCTTCGCACCGCCTTCGGTGCTCGGGCCTAATAATAAAAAAAAAAAAAAAAAAAAAAAAAAAAAAAAATATGTATTCAAGAACACGCGCAGAGAAACCTGTGTGGATATGCTGGAGAACTCGGCCACACGGCGACGCAAAGACTGTGTGGAGACGTTCAGGGAGGAGTGACCATGCAGAGTGATCATGCAGATGCCACCTCACTTGAACAGAGGCCAGAGTCAGGCCAGCGGTCCCGAGACCCAGGCCACCAGCCCCCCCGTAGGCTACAGATCCCGACCGGTCCACAGAGACGACCACTCGCCCGCCCAGGAAGGCAGCAGCAGGAGACCCCAGCAGGAGCCGCCCCGCGGACACAGGGCACCGGCCCCGGCAGGCCGAGGCCAGCAGTCCCCGACCCCCCCCGGGCACCGGCCGCCCGGGACAGACGGGGCAGAGGGCCCGGGCCCAGGAGCGCAGGGACACCCCCCACCCCCACAGGCCAAGGGCCAGCACGCCACCCGGGGGGACCCGGCCCGCCCAGACGGCCACCGCCAGAGGCCAGCCCCACACCCCAGCGCCCAGCCGCACACCCCGAGAACCAGTCCTGCCCCCCCCCCCAGACCAACACACACAAACACACACACTCTCCTTCCACTCCTCCATTCATCCTCCCACACATACACCATCCAACCCTCACATACTCTGTCCTCCCACACACACACACCATCCTTCCACCATCCATCCTTCCACACACACACCATCCTTCCACCATCCATCCTCCCACACACTCACCATCCTTCCACCATACACTCTCCCACACCTACCCCATCCTCCCACACACACATCATCCCTCCACCACTCATCCTCCCACACATACACCATCCTCCACCTTCACACCTCCCACACACACACACACACCATCCTTCCACTACCCATCCTCCCACACATACATCATTCTCCTACACATACACCGTCCTCCCTCTCCTACACCAAACATCCACCTTCACGTACCCCATCCTCCCACACACACACACACCACCCCTCCATCACCCACTCTCCCAAACATACACCACTCCCCCACACACACACCATCCTCCCTCCCATACACCATCCATCCTCCTGCACACACACCATTCTTCCACCATCCATCCTCCCACACACTCCCCATCCCTGCACCATACATTCTCCCACACATACCCCATCCTCCCCCACATACATCATCCCTCCACCATTCATCCTCCCACACCCACACCACCCCCCCTCCCACACACCACACATCCACCTCCACACACCCCACCCTCCCACACACACACACCATCCCTCCACCACCCATCCCCCCACACACACACCACTCTCCCACCCATACACCACCCCCTCCCCCACATACACACACACACACACAAACACCATCCCCCCACCACCATCCTCCCGCCACCCCACGCCGCGGGGGGACAGCCCCAGCCAGGAGGCGAGGAGACACGAGCCAGGCCCCCACCCCCCCCACCCCGCCCCAGTCCCCCACTCCCCACCCCCAAAACAGCACCTTCCCCCCAGGGCCAGCAGCCAAACCCCCCGGGACAGCCCGCCCATGCCCCGGGCCAACGCGACAGGCCACCCGGCCCGCCCCGCCCCCGGGCCATCCATGGAGACAGGGGCGCTTGAAGACCCCATCCCCCCTCCCTCCCCCACTAGTGAGGGAATATATTATGTGCTGTTTGCAATTAAAAAAAAAAGAGGGTTAAAATTGGGGGGCAGTAACTGCATTGAGGAGGGGGTGGGGCCACCTGAGCAGTCCCACCCACCTGACCTCGCATGTTCCACCCCCCAAAACGTGTTTGTATGTTGCAAATGTTATTTGTGCTCAGTGACTAAGTGGAATTAAAAGCTGGGAGGCATGCTGCCGCTCGGCGAAGCAACGGGGCCACTATGATGACCCCCCTGCCCCGCCCAGCGCAACAAGCACACCCCCCACGGCCCTACCTGTGTATGTAGTGAAGAGTGGGGAGGGGAGGGGTCAGGAGATGTAGGTCCAGAGGGGGGTAAGCCTCCCCCCTGGAAGACGACCCGCCAGTGGCTTAGGGCGCCCCCGTCCCCCGCCGGCCCCGAAGGGCGTCACAGGCCCAGAGCAGGCACCCCAACCCAGGCACGCCACGAACCCCCCCCCAGGGGCCAGCCACCAGCCCAAGGGGCCACTTTCCTCTTTCTGAGTGGGAGGGGGGCGAGGCGAAGGAAGGGAACCCCAGGCCCCCGCCCCCAACACCCAGCCAGGGCGCCCCCCAGAGGACACGTCCTAACCCCTTGCAAACGCACACACTCTTTTTTTTTTTTTTTTTTTTTTTTTTTTTTTCCTCCCCAGCCACTCACACACACTCTCACACACCTCTATATACCAACACCTCAATACGTGCACATACCTCCACACACACACGTCACGCACATACCTATAAACACACACACCGGTGCCCACATACACACACACTCTCATACCCCTCCATACACATACACCACTACACACACACTCACATACATACCTGCATATACACACAAGCACTTCCATACATACTCACGCCTCCACCCACTCCTTCACTCCTCCACACACACCTCGACCTCCACGTGCACACACTCATATATACATACCTTCACACACACCCACATCCCACATAGACCTCCACACACACACCCGCACACTACTCACACACACACATACACGCACACACCCAGACCTTCATACACACCCACACACACATACAGCACACACGTCCCTCTACACCCACCCACACACCAGCATACCCACAGACACACACACACACACACCCACACACAAACACACCCCCACCCAGGTTCCGGGGCTGCGACCAAGCACCAGGGCACGGACCAACCCCCGGCACGGCACATCCGGACGGGCCCAGCCCCCCCCAGCAGCGGCAGACCCCCCACCCCCAGGAGCGGGGGGAGACCCGACGCCCCAGAGCCCGGGGCCCCCACCCGGCCCACCCCGGGCCCGACCGGCCACCCGGCCAGGGGCCGACGGACACCGACCCAGGCACCCCGGCAGCCACCCCCCACCGCCACGAGGCAGCCCCACCCCGGGGCCCACCCAATGCCGCCCGCCCAGACCGGAACCCCCAGCCGACCCAGCAGCGGAGCAGCCTAGATCCCCACCCAGGAGACAACCGGAGACCTGAAGTCACCAGGGACCCCCCACCCACATCCGCCCCTATCCCAGCGAAGCCGCAATCCTCCACCTACATTAAGTGATGTAGCCAGTCACAGGGGACCAGAGGGAATGAAAGTCAACTGACTGGTTCCTGGAGGAGGCAGACATTGTCTCAATGCTGATGTGATCTAACAGGAGATTTCTAAACTGCTGGATAGACAAATTGTTCTTATCTTTCCAGTTCACAAGAATAGTTTTCTTTGCGATGCATAAGACTGCGAGGACCAAGTTTATGGAGTGTATTCCTATGTTGGTGTCACCCAGGTCGCCTAGTAGGCAAAGTGTGGGGTTTGCAGGAAAACTAGTTTTAAACCATTTTGAGAGATCTTCACACACCTTAATCCAGAACCTTTGGACAGGTGTGCAGGACCACAGCGCATGGATGTAGCTATCAGAGGTGTTCTCAGAGCAGTGTGGGCAGATATCTGATGGTGAAAGGCCCATCCTGAACATCCTGTGTCCTGTATAATGAGTTCTATGGAGAATTTTGAATTGTATTAGTTGTATATTTGAATTCTGAGTCATTTTAAACGTGTTTAAACATATTTGTGACCATCTTTTCTGATCAAAGTTATTAGATAAATCATCTTCCCATTTTGAAGTTGGGAGAGATATCCTGTCTTCTAGCTTTGCAAGTAATCTATATATTTTTGATAATAATTTTGGAGTATTATGATTCAGGAATTCTGCTATTCTGACAGGAAGCTGCAAGTCTAACTGTACAGGGGTATACTTCTTACATATAATTGATTTTAGTTGGTGGTACTCTAAGAATTTATTGCTGTTGATTCCATACTGTGAGACAATTGTGTTGAAAGATACAAAGTTTCCATTTTCTATTATCTGTCCTAACTGTTGTATTCCTTTAGTCTTCCATTGAGTGAAGTTTATCATCTTTTTGTTCTGCAGGATGTCAGGGTTGTTCCAGATGGGTGTAAGTCTACATGGAAAGAGGGAAGATCTGGTTATCTTACAGAATTCCCACCAAGCCATTAAGGAAAAACGGATGTTAAGGCTTTTAAAGCACTTATATGGTTTAATGGTTGAGCTGATGAACGGCAGGTCAGAGATGACTAAGTCCTCACACAAAGCCTGCTCCACATCTAGCCACGGCTCATCCAGATAACTGGGTTTGAGCCACTTTGAGATGTACTGCAGCCTGTTAGCTATAAAGTAGTGATTAAAGTTTGGTAGGTCCAGTCCTCCTCTATCTTTAGTCTGCTGTAAGATTTTAAGGCTGATACGTGACGGCTTGTTTTTCCAAAGAAACTTGGATATGAAAGAGTCCAGAGATTTAAACCAACTGGTGGAGGGTTTAGTGGGTATCATTGAAAATAAATAATTAACTTTAGGTAGAATCATCATCTTAATGGTGGCAACTCTCCCCATTAGTGAGATGGGTAAGCGCCTCCACCGTAAGAGATCATCTTCTATTGTTTTTAGTAGCTGAACATAGTTTAGTTTTGTTAAATCTGATAATCTGGGGGAAATATTTATACCTAAATATCTAATGTTTCCTGTCTGTATTTTGATATTAGGGATGTTTTGTAGGTCACAGTTGATGGACATGGCTGTAGTCTTAGACCAGTTAATAGAATAATCAGATATTGATGAGAACTTATTAATAACTGTGATTGTCTCAGAGAGTGATGTTTGTGAGTTCTGAAGGAAGAGTAATACATCATCTGCATAAAGACTTATTTTATGTTCTATATTTTTGCCCTGGATTCCTTTAATTTCTGTATTTTGTCTAATAGCAGCTGCTAACGGCTCTATGAAAATGGCAAAAAGTGAGGGGGAGAGTGGGCAGCCCTGTCTGGTGCCTCTCTGTAAGCGGAAGCTTGGAGAAGTTTGATCGTTGGTTTTCACACATGCATTTGGGTTATTATATAATATTTTAATCCACTCTATGAAAGAAGGTCCAAACCCAAATTTGTCTAGTGTTGCAAATAGAAACTTCCAGTTTACCCTGTCGAAGGCTTTTTCTGCATCTAGAGAAATGATTGTGGATTCTAGATTATGTAAAGTAGAGTAATCAATGAGGTTAATTAGTCTACGCGTGTTAGTAGATGAATGTCGACCTTTTATAAAACCTGTCTGGTCCGGATGTATTATAAGAGGGGTTATTTTTTCTATCCTTCTGGCAAGAGCTTTACTAATTATTTTCAGGTCTACATTTATTAAAGATATGGGACGGTAACTGGATGGAAGTGTGGGGTCTTTGCCTGGTTTTAGCAATAGTGTTATATTAGCTAAGTTCATATTTTGCGGTATTTTTTGTTTTTCCTGTATTTCTAACAACATATTATAAAATGTAGGAGCTAGCGTTGTCCAGAATTCCTTGTAAAATTCTGCTGAGTAACCATCTGGACCCGGGGCTTTATTGTTGGGCATATGTTGGAGAGCTTTGTGGAGTTCATCTACAGTAATAGGTGCATCTAAATTTATTTTATTTTCATTTTTTAGTTTTGGTAGATTAATGTTGTTTAAAAATTGTTCAATATGTTCATCTGTTGGATTAATCTGTGATTCATATAATGTTTTATAGAAGCTTCTAAACGTGTCATTTATCTTGTCTGGGTCATGGCTGATGTTTCCGTCTTGATCTTTAACAGAGGAGATTGTTGTTTTCTCCTTGTTTGTTTTTAGTTGATTTGCTAAAAACTTTCCAGATTTGTTACTGTGTTCAAAGTTCTCCAAGCGAAGTCTTTGCACTAAAAACTGTGTTTTTTTATCTATAATTTCTTTAAGCTGCAATTTAGTTTTCCTTATATTATTCATTGTGTGCTCTTCAGGGGAAATGCGGTAAGCCTCCTCCAATGATTTAATCCTGAGTTCTAATTCTAAAACTCTTGCTGTTTCCTTCTTCTTCTTATGTGAGGAGAAGGAAATTATTTTCCCTCGCATTACTGCTTTTCCTGCTTCCCAAAGGAGACACGCTGAAGTTTCAGGCATGTCATTTTTTTCTATATAAATTGACCATTCTTTTTTAAAATAATCAATAAACTCAGGATCTTTCAATAAAGAGGTGTTAAATCTCCAGCTTTTACCAATCGGTTTATTATTTTTGTTTCTCAGAGTGAATGAAACTGGTGCGTGATCGCTAATGCTGATTGGATGTATCTGAGTCTCTGAAATGTCGCCCATTAGTGAATTACTATTTAAAATATAATCTATTCTAGAGAAGGAGTGGTGAACTGAAGAGAAGAAGGTGTATTCTCTTAGTTTAGGATGGTGAGAGCGCCAAGCATCGCAAAGACCAAAATCCTTCATGTACTGTTTGATAGTTTCTGACGACTGCCAGACTCGATGACTGCCTGATGTGCTGCAGCGATCTTGTTCAGTCAAGACTACATTAAAATCACCAGCTAGCACTATTCTGTTATCTGAATAATTCTGGAGTGTAGCAAACAGGGAGTGGAAAAAGGAGGGATCATCTGCATTGGGGCCATATACATTGGTAATACATAATTTGATATTACAAATAGATAATAAAGTTATCAGAAATCTGCCTTCCGGATCCACTACTGTACTATCTATGTCAAAATTTAGTCTCTTATTAATAAGAGTAGCTACTCCTCTTTGCCTAGAATTGTAACAAGCTGAGTAAACATGAGGAAACTGAGCTGTTTGAAGAAGATCTATGGTTGAGTTTGTTAAATGAGTCTCTTGTAGTAAGACAATGTCAGCCTGCAGCTCCTGTAATTTATTAAAGATCTTCAACCTCTTCTCCCTGGAACCGGCTCCATGTACATTCCAACAGACGATTTTTAACATGGTTATTGTGAACGGTTTAATGCTTCATGCGTGTTACTGACGCGTGTGTCTTTGTGCGCCCCTCTTGCGTGTTCGCGCGTGTTTGCATGCAGCCTGATTGCGCGCGTTTGTCCGTATGTTAAATGTCCGTATATGTAGTCTACCTTAATGCGTGTTCTCTCATACATAAAAGGCGAGTGTTTATATTTATCATGTATGGTGCGGCTGTGCGTCCTGACGGTTTTCGACCGGCCGCGTGCGCTGCTGATATTACGAGCTGTATTACAATTAACAGTGAAAGCGTGAAAGATAGTGAAAAGTGAGAAAAGTATTTGTGTGAAATATAAAAACAAAACAGAAAAAAAATACATCGATCTAGATGTAGAGGCTGTGGTGAGACGAGCAGTGTGTTCTACTGTCAGTGATCTATAATGGCGAGTTAAGAGTGATCATTTGGAGAGATTGACATACAGCACCTGGGATCAGAAGATGCCAGTCCCATCCTGAAAACATCTACATGTCAATATTTGGGTTATGAATTGGCCACGCCCCCTGGCGACAGAAAGTCATGGTTTTTACTTGGAGACCGACTTATCTGAAGTTTTGGACACAACCAGGTCCAAACTGGGTCAGACAGCAGAAAACAAGTTGGTGATGATATCCAGTGAAAACTGTTGCTCTACGCTGCAGGGCGAGACCGTTGCGCCATGGCGAACTTCGATAAGACGCCATGACATCATAAATCACTATAAATCCCTCAATTCTGATCCAATCCCCATCAGACTTGCAGGGATTAATCAGGGTCCGGCCCTGAACAGATTCATATCACCAATTCTGGTCTAGCCCTAAGCCCCGCCCACTTTCAACAGGAAGTGCTTTTTTTCAGACGCCGGGGTCCATCCCCTCAGGAATGAAACTTACACACTTGAAACTGCTTCACAACAGGTCAAACCCTTTCATGATACCACAATAAAAATCTCAAGTTCCTTCGCCAAACGTAACCATGGCGAATAGTGGTCCGACGCCATCAAACAGGAAGTACTTGTGACTGAACCATTGTAACGTTGATCTCCACCAAACTTGGCAGGAAGGACGCGGTCAGGCCTTGAACTCAGCCACATTGACATATGCTGGAAAAATTGCAATATGGCTCTATAGCGCCCCCTACAAATATTTAATTGATCATAACTGCCCACTACATTGACCGATATGGCTGAAATCCAGTATATTGATAGAACTTGGGAGGATGTACAAAAAAGCCTCTTGGACCTATATGATAACTTCAACAGGAAGTCGGCCATTTTGAAAAAAGTGTCATTTCTGGGGTCATTTTTGCATGTTTCTTTGCCTTGCATTTGAACGAACTCCTCCTACAGATTTCATCGTATTTACCTCAAACTCAGTCTGAACACTCCAGAGGCATGTGTGGTTAAAAGTTATTGAAAATTTTCTAAAAGGAGGTGGTGTTCAGCGGCGCCGCCTCATCAAGTTTTGATGTTTCGCCATCATGCACAGAATCGATTATTTCTGACATACAACACTCAGTCTCCACCAAACTGCCCATGTTTCACTTCAGTTCCATGCCGACCACATCTACATGTCCAGATGTTGTCATCTGGACATTGCTCAACGCTGCACGGCGACACCGTGGCGCCATTACAAGCTTGGATAAGACGCCATGACATCATTAATCAGTATAAATCCCTCAATTTTCATCCAATCAATATGATACTTACAGTGATTCATCAGGGTCAGCTACTGAACAGATACATGCTACTACTTTTGGTCTTGGCCTAAGCCCCGCCCATTTGAAACAGGAAGTGCCTTTTTCAGACACCGGGGTCCCTCTTTTTAGGAATGAATCTCACACACTCAAAAGTGCTTCAGATCAGGTCAAACCCTTTCATGATACTACAGAAAAAAACCCTCAAGTTCCTTTGCTAAGCAAAACATGGCGAATGGCGTCCACCGCCATGAAACAGGAAGTACTTGTAACTCACCCAATATACTCCTGATCCCCCACAAACTTGGCAGGGACGACAGTGGTCAGGCCTGCAGCTGATTCAAATAGACATATGCTGGTTATGTGGCTCGATAGCGCCCCCTATAAATGTTTAATCTATGAGCCCCAACCACTGCTTTGAACGACATGATAAAATGTGGCATATTTATGTAACATGACAGGACAAACAAAAATGCCTCTTCATGTCCTTATGTTCTCAACACCATAGCCCCGCCCCCTGGGAAAAGGAAGTCCCACCATTTTAACCTTCATCATCTGTATAACTAATTCTAACTCATTAATATCATCCTTCATGAACTCATGGTTGAAAATATGACTGACGTCTTACAGCATCATGATTAAAATGGCTTTCTGTGATGGTTTAAATCATTCGCCATTATACAGGAAGTGGCACTACCTCTGCTGTCAGTTGACCAATTGAGCTAATATTTTCTTGTTCTCATTAGAGTTCCAACCTGAACATGGTCCTACATTAAAACAACTTTACCACCACCTAGTGGCCACGTGGAATTTTCCTCTTGATAAAATCATGCTCCAGTTTGTGGGAATTCAACACAGTTTGTAAGACACAAGGTCATGAATGCTTCAGATGTCATCACTGGAAAGGCTGAGGTGCAAGTTGATCCTCTCATGAGGAAAATCACCTCTTGATGGAGATAAACTCTGGAAGAATGGGTATATGGCTGTGGGCGATAGCGGCTGTGCTGCTGGAGGGAGGTTGCGGGGTGATGGGGCGGTGAAATAGGCCGAAGCGGCGCCAGAGGTGCGAGGGCCTCCAACGCTGCTTGCAGCTTTAATTCTACATGTTCTTCTACAAGAACATCTATGACAATTGTCTGTTTAATAAAAGGAGAATTTGTCAGTGACTTAATAAAACTATAAAACCGAGCCTATAATCAGAATATAACTACATCACATTTCATGTACAAGACAATTCAAAGTGCTTTACATACAACATTAAAATCATTACAGATGGTGCAAAGAAAGCATTAAAAGTAGTAAAAGGCAGCAAAAAATAACAAAATAAAATCCTAAATTAAATTAAAATGATTAAAATCTAGATAAGGTAAAAGTTAGCGCACAGATTTCATGCATAGGTACATGAGAAAAGAAGACACTTTTCTCATGTGTCCTGAAGACATGACGGTAGCATCGGCCATTTTTTATGGAGCCAAAGATCCCAGAGAGAAGCCACACATGTACGAGCAGAAGATCCAAACTCCACACAGAAATATCCCGGCTGAGATTTGGACCAGGAAGCTTCTTACTGGGAGGCAGCTGAGCTAACCACCACACCACTGAGCAGCCAAGAAAATGTTTTCTACATAATTTATGTTTCAGAAATGGATGATGCTAATTTCTTGGGAGACTGTGAAGCGTCACCGATACAATCAGTGGTGGTGATGACAGCAGTTTAATCCAATGTGGGATTTTTCTAGAAAACAACTAAATGATACAGTACAACCCTTCATGTCAACTCTCTGACAGATAGGTGACGCTGGTGGCAGGTAAGTGACGCTAATGCTGTAGGTGACGTAGTTCCGGGGAGACGGCAGATTCAAACTAGGCGCGCCCAAACATTTATTCTTAATTCAATTGTATTTTGTGCCAGCCTAATCAAAATACTCTTTAAAGTAGTAAAATAGTGTCTTTAAAAGGTACACTCTGGAGCACAGCGGGGAGGATTTGGCCAGTCTGACAGATTTTATAGATCGTTGTTACGCCAGAATCGTCATGGGGAAACCAAACAACACATCCACCCCCTCCACCTCATCCAAGGCCAAGAGACAGCGAAATGAGGATTCACCTGGAGCTGTTTCACCACCGGGGAACGACTCAACAGATGTTCTGATCTCTATAGATAAGAAACTCAGTAGTTTTGATGCACGTTTGAGCCTGGTAGAAATTCTCCACAAGGAGTTCCAGGCGCTACGTGAATCCCTAGAATTCAGCCAGAAGCAGGTGGAAACTCTGGCTGTAGAAAATGCTGGTCTCAGAGAGTCGGTAAAATCCCTCACCTAGGGCTTGACCCGTCTCTCGGAGGAAAATAAGAAGATGAAGGACACGGTGATCGATCTGCAGGCGCAGAGCATGAGAGAGAACCTGGTATTTGCAGGGATTCCAGAGCAGACGGAGGAAGACCCCGAGACCACGGTGAAAAACTGCATCAAAACCCACCTGAAGCTCCCGGAGAAAACGGTGAAAAACATCTCCTTTCACAGAGTCCATCGGCTCGGCGGGAGGAAACCCGGGTCCAGCAGACCAAGACCTATTGTAGCGAAGTTCGTCAGCTTCAAACAGAAGGAGCAGGTGAAGAACCAGGGCCGCGAACTGAAGGGAACCAACTTCGGAGTAAACGACCGATATCCCAGAGAGATTCTGGACCGACGGAGAGTCCTGTTTCCCATCAGGAGGAAATCTATTGCTGAAGGCGCTCGCGCTGTCATCACAGTGGATAAATTATTTATTAATGGACAGCTGTACTGCGACCCGGACATCACTCCGTGGCTCTACTGACTTGGTATGTGCTTTAATTTTCCTGTTTTCTCACTAGATCATGTTATATCCATAAAACTGCCATAAAAGATCATTTAGTTAGCAGTAAATCCACTGCCCGTCTCCACTACACTGTTCTCAGCACAGATGCGTTTTTTAAATTACTTTTTTCATTTGGCACTGTCGCTCTTTTCACTCTTTACACTTCTTCTCTCCGACCCTTTAACGGTTAACGGTAACACTTGTCATTATATTATATACACATCAGCACTTTTCATGATTCACAGGAACACACACAGAACAGCACAAGCGCACATACATCCCTGTCACAACCAGCTGGTACATACACATGCACGCAGAGAAGCAGTGGGATGCACGCACACACGCTTCAGTAATATGCATATAGCCTCATTTCTGTGGTTGGTTCATGAACAAACTCACATTTGTCACTTGGAATGTGCGTGGAGCTGGCACAAGGGAAAAGAGGTTAAAAATTTTTAATCGTTTGCAAGAAATGAAAGCAGATATAATATTACTCCAAGAGACTCATTTATCAAACTCAACAATAGATCTTCTCTCAACAACCCAGTTTCCACACGTGTATTCAGCTTGTTATAATTCTAGGCAGAGAGGAGTAGCAACTCTTATTAATAGAAGGTTAAATTTTGATATAGATAATACAATCATAGATCCAGAAGGCAGATTTATAATAGTTACATTATCTATTAAAAATGTTAAGTTATGTATCGCAAATATATCTGGTCCAACTGTTGATGATCCCTCCTTCTTTCACTCCCTCTTCGCCTCTATGGTCACTCAGATAACACATTAATTATAGGAGGTGATTTTAACATTATACTGGAGAAAAAAAGTACCACAGGAGCTCATCGAGTCTGGAAATCCTCAGAAACTGTTAAACATGAAGGATTTTGGTCTCTGTGATGCTTGGTGCTCTCACCATCCCACACTAAGAGAAAACACCTTCTTCTCTTCAGTCCACCATTCCTATTCTAGATTAGATTATTTCTTAACTAGCAGCTCGCTGATGAATGACATGTCAGAAATCAGAATCCATCCTATTAGCATTAGTGATCACGCACCAGTATCGTTCACTCTGAGAAGTAAGAGCAATAAACCAGCAACTAGAAACTGGAGATTTAATACGTCATTTCTTAAAGATCCTGAGTTTATCAGCTACTTTAAAAGAGAATGGTCCTTATATCTAGAAAATAACGACTTGCCAGAAACTTCAGGGTGTGTTTTTTGGGAAGCAGGAAAAGCAGTAATGAGAGGGAAAATAATTTCCTTCTCTTCTCATAAGAAAAAGAAGGAAACTTTGAGAATTTCAGAGTTAGAACTCAGAATTAAATCCTTAGAGGAGCTTACCATGTCTCCCCAGAAGAACACATACTAAAGGCTATAAGGAAAGCTAAACTTGAACTTAATGAAATAATAGATAAAAAGACGCAATTCTTGGTGCAAAGACTTCGCTTGGAGAATTTTGAGCATGGCAACAAATCTGGAAGGTTCCTGGCTAATCAGTTAAAAACAAACAAGGAGAAATCAACCATCTCCTCTGTCAGAGGTCCTTAAGGAAACATCAGCCACGACCCTGACAAGATAAATAACACTTTCAAAGAATTCTATAAAACATTATACACATCACAACTAACTACAACAGATGACAATACTGATAAATTTCTTAGTAACATCAATCTTCCACAATTAAAACATGAAGATAAAATGGTCTTGGATTCCTCCCTTTCAGTCGGCGAACTCCATGAAGCTCTCCAGCATATGCCCAACAATAAAGCTCCAGGTCCAGATAGTGAGGTATCTAAGCATAGCATTTGTATGGTACACACTTAAGTCTTTACCATATAAGGTTCTCTGTCCCACAAACTGGATTGACACAAGAACATGCATTCCATGCAAATGAGCATCCTATAGGCAAACTCTATGATTGGAGGACACAGGACTGAGGAATTTTCTTTGTTTAAACCCTATATAAGACAGAATGACACATCAAGTCTTTAGGTCTTCGTTCTGGCTTTGGGACCTCCAGATTTTGCTGCAGAAATCTGTTTTGATGTCTGAACTTTTGTAATAAACTTCTTTTTGTTATTCAAGTCAGCGTCCAGAGACGTTTTTGCCTGAGAGACAATTTTTCCACATCTCCTGATCAAGATACATCAATAGTTACCCAGCAGAATTCTACAAAGAATTCTGGACAATGCTGGCACCCACTTTCTACAATATGATATTAGAAATAAAGGAAAAACAAAAAATACCTTCAAATATGAACCTAGCCAATATTACTCTGCTATTAAAACCAGGTAAAGACCCGACACTTCCATCCAGTTACCATCCAGTTTCATTAATAAATGTAGATCTCAAAATAATTAGCAAAGCTTTGGCCAGAAGAATAGAAAAAATAACCCCTCTAATAATACATCCTGACCAAACAGGCTTTATGAAAGGTAGACATTCCTCTACTAACATCTCTCCCCCAGACAATCACACTTATTAACACATTCTCATTAATATCTGACAACTCTATTAACTGGTCTAAGACTATTATTATGCCCATCAGCTGTGACCTACTAAACACACCCAATACTACAATACAGTCTGGAAACATTAGATATCTAGGCATAAACATTTCCCCCAGGTTATCAGAACTAACAAAGCTAAATTATGTCCAGCTACTTAAAGCAATAGAGGATGATCTCTCACGGTGGAGGCGCTTAGCCATATCACTCATGGGGAGGGTTGCCACAGTTAAAATGATGGTTCTATCTAAAGTAAACTACCTGTTTTCAATGATACCCACTAAACCATCCTCCAGCTGGTTTAAGTCACTGGACTCACATATATCTAAATTTTTATGGAAAAATAAGCCATCACGTATCAGTCTAAAAACTTTACAACAGACTAAAGATAGAGGCGGATTGGAGCTACCCAACTTTAATCATGTTTTCTTAGCTAACAAGCTGCAGTATATCTCCAAATGGCTTAAACCTAGCAGTCTGGATGAAACATGGTTAGATGTAGAGCAAGCATTGTGTGAGGATCTGGTTATCTCTGACCTACCATTCATCAGCTCAACCAAAGTGTTTTAAAAGCATCAATGTAAAGCATATGTAAAAAATATACCATTAATCAATTAAACTTACAGCTACCTATTAGGGTGGCAGAATTCATGAATCTCAATGCCCCAAAGCTGTTATCAAAAACATATAGACTATTATCTAAACTAGAAGACTCAATCTGTCTTCCAACTTCAAAATGGGAGGGTGACTTATCCAGTAACTTTAATAAAGATAAATGGTCACAAATATGTTTAAACACCTTTAAAATGACTAAAAATTCAAATATGCAACTAATACAATTCAAAATTCTGCATAGAACTCATTATACAGGACAAAGGATGTTCAGGATGGGTCTGTCACAATCAAACATCTGCACACACTGCAATGAAAACACACCAGATAACTACCTCCATGCCTTGTGGTCCTGCACACCTGTCCGCAGGTTCTGGCTTCAGGTATGTGTGGACATGTCAACATGGTTTAAATGTAATATTCCTACAATCCCAGCACTGTGTCTACTAGGTGACTTGGGTGACATTAATATGGCAATTAACTCTGCACACATGATACGCACAGCATTGTGCATCGCAAAGAAAACTATCTTGTGAACTGGAAAAACAAAAATAATCTGTGTATTCAGCAGTTTAGGAATCTCTTAGTTGACCACATCAGTAGTGAGACAATGTTTACCTCCTCAAAGAACTATTTGGCTGAATCTCATTCCTTCTGGTCCCCTGTGCTTAGTTCCATCACTTAGTGTAGGTGGAGGACTGTGACCTCGTTGCTATGGGGGTTTGGGAAATGGCCGAGAGTGACTGGTGGTTGCGGGTTCTTTGTGGTTGCCCGTGGTGCGGGACCGGGCTGCTCTGCGGTGGGGGTGGCTCTGGGTCTGGCCCCGTCGGGGGCTGTGGGGGCGGTGGGAGCGGTTGGAGTCGCCTCGTGGCGGGGGGTGAGGCCACTGGTGGTGCCTGGGTTGGTGGGCGTTGGTCCTGGGCCGGACGGCTGGACCATTCCGGGGCGGGCTGGGCGGGGATTCTGGGCTCTGGTGCCTGGGGGTGGTCCTCCTCCCTCCGGGGTGGTGGGCTCCGTATGTGCCGGGGGTCTGGGCCTGCCCGGATGTGCTGCCGTGGTGTGGGTTGGCGCATGCCCTGGTGTCTGGTTGAAACCCTGGGACCCAGGGTATGGCCCGGGGGCAGGGGGGATGTAGGGGTTTGAAGGAGGGCTGAGTGGGATTCGGGGGATTATAGGGGGAGGTGCTGGGGTGTGAGACAGGGATGCTTGTATGTTGTGTGTGTGTGTCTATACTTTGGATGATGTTTGTGTGGATGGGGGGGTATGTTTGTGTGTGTGTGTATGCATGTGTTAGGATGAGTGGGGGTGTGTCTGGGGAGTGAGAGTGGGAGGGTTTGATGCTGTGTGAGTGTTTATATTTTTTGGGTGGGGCTGAGAGGGCATATATGAGTTAGGATGAGCAGGAGTGTGCAAGGAAATAGGTGTGTGCATGTGTTTCTGTGTGTGGTTGGGGCGGGGTTAAGTGCACTTGTAGGGGGGGGAGGGCTGGGCGGGCCTGGGGGTGGTGGGCCGTGGGTCTGCAGCTGTCCCCATCCTCTCATTCCCCGTTAGGGGTGTGGAAGGGGGGGTATTTTCTGGGGTGGGGTGGGTGACGGCTCACTGGCTGCGGTCCCTGAATGGCTCGGTCGTGGGGGGCGGTCTCTCCTGGCCTGTCTTGCCTTGGGGGGGCCTCTTGGGGAGCAGGGGTGCCTAATGCCACTAAAGGCTCATCATCCAGAGGGAAGTTTGCTTCCCTATGGACGTACATCCCCGGACCCCTCTTACTTCCCGCTCTCTCTGTCTCACACACACACACATAGGGAGTTGGGAGGCGTGGAGCCATGCGGGGTGGAGCGGAGGAGACCATTCAGTGGTCTCCTTGGATGCACCCCGTGGCGACTCGCCTCTCAGTTTTAATTGCACTGAGACACCAAAACACAAGAAACACAACACACAAACAACACCTGGGGGGCATGGCATGCGGTGCATGGCGGGCGGGGCCACCTAGGTGGCCCGGCTCCCGACTCATTGCAGTCACTGCCCCTCAATTTTAATTGCACACAACACACACTTCATAAACAGTCAGGAGCGGGGAGGGAGAGGGTCTGCTGCTGGGGGCCCAGGCCTCTGGTCCTGGTCTGCCTCTGGCCTCCATGGAGGCGTGGTCGCATTTGCATGATCTCACTCACCACTCTTCATCACTGATCACTCCTCTTCCTCTTCCTCACTGAGTTGTCTATTGGGTTTTAATACTAAGTGACAATTATAAATTTTTTTTTTTTTTGTATTTTTCCTGTGAGTTAGTATCTGGTCGCTGTTATGTCTTTTTGATTTGGTTATTATTTAAAAACTCTTAATGACTGGCAGCCCTGTTTTTTCTGTGTGTGTGTTTCTGCTTTTGTAAAAGTTGTAGGAAATTTTCTGGTGTGTTCATGCACAGGTGTAACAGTTTGTTGTCTGGTGATGGTGTGGATTGAAGGGTCGTTTCCTCCTGTCTGTGATCTTTTTGTCTCCTTTCTTCTTTCCCTTTTGCTCTTTTTGCTATTTTCCATCTTTTTCTGTCCCCTCTGGTCAGGTCCAGCAAGATTACATAGATTCCATGATTCAAAGTAAATAAATAAATAAATTAATCACATTATCAAGAGGAGCCTTACCCATAGGCCTCCCCTTGGCAGAGCAAATTTGTTCAGCACAATACAGCAACCAGATTATCATTTTGCTGCTATGATGCTGGACAGGACAAGTTAAAAAAAAAGAAAAAGAAAACAACTAAATGATGAACCTTCAATTAAAATGAGTTCAGGATGTAACTGGATGAGAAGTTACTAAACCTGATTTAATGACAAGATGTGGACAGAATGGTAACAAGGATGAAAGCTAAGCAGCCTGTACAGAAACACCCATTTTACTGTTGCTTCTTTTCACTTTGCTTTCTTTATTATGTCCTTTTGGTCTAACCAGTTCCATGTGACCTGAGATCCACAACAGATCTGTTTCTGTTCATTAAACAAAGAGGGAAGTTAGTGAGTCTCACTTCTGTGTTTATACAGCAGAAGGTTTCTAGTTAGTTCGGCCTGTCAGACATTAATTAACATCTTTTTACAGCAGGAGTAACCTGCTGAGTCATGATTTGAATATCAGATAAACCATTTTCCTGCATCACCTCTGTAGAATTTTCCTACCCACATGAAATTCCTAGGTGAATTTTCATCTCTAAAACTATAAACCCAGACACTGACTCATTAAAATAAAAACTCTTTGTAGGTGGAGTCTGGTGCTGCCTGCCTGCCTTCCTCTGTAAACATCCCTTTATTTTATCCCCAGCCCGTCTTAGCCGCCGGCTCTGTTCAGATCGGCCCGTCTTGTTTCAGTGGTTAACTTTGTTTTCTGACTAGCTGACTGGAGAGTGTCTTCAGATATAAACTGATTTATTTCTGCTGTTTATTTAAAAAAACATATGAGAGAGCTTGTTTAACATTTTAATCTCTTGACAAATAAACGAGCCTCTGCTCAGACGCCCTCACTGCAGCCATTTTGTTTGCTTCCTGGTTGCTCGCCTTCTTCACTTCTAGTTCTCAAACTCTTCCCTCTATTCACAGAGCAGTGAATCTAAAATCATGAACGAAGGTAATAATTCTAAATCTCTTAATATCAGGAATGAATAAATTACTAAAAGAAAAGACGGTTCAGGGGTATTAGCTGTGTTTAGCTAACTGTCATGGTATAAAAGCCAAGTTTGTACTTAAAGCAGCTTGAATAGCTTTATGTGTATTTATGTTGTGGTTTTAGATGTAAAACCTCCAATCTTTACTATAAGAGATGTAATCACCTCCTCCTGGAGCAGAACCTGAGTTATACACATACATATCTGACTAATACATGAGAAACTATTTTAACAGAAGTCATGATGTGTGGGTTGAGGTGTGTTTTACTTCTTATTCTGTGGTCTGTTATTTTTCTAAACCCTGTCCTGTTTAATTTGCTAGAGTTTTCCTCTTGTTTAGACGTGTTTAGAGACGGGACCCTGATGCAGGAGGTAGGCGGATGAAGGAATCCGTTTATTAATCCACAACAAAAGGCACTGCTGCAGCAGCTTACACCAACAAACCAAAAGAACAAACAGAAACGAAACCAGATTGAGGGAAAACCTACAAGGTAAACAAAAGAAAGATGAAGCAACAATGATGATCTGGCAATGACTAAAGGAAAACCAGGAAGCAGGAAACAGGAAGTAAAGCACAGAATACAGAAGGGAAACAGCTCTACAAAATAAACACTAGAAACTAAAAACACCCCAGAATAAGAACTAAACCTCCTAAACCCACAGATCATGGCAAGTAGAGAAGTTTTGTTATTAGTTGTGGTTTCATCACAAATTAGGAAACATTTCATGTTTTTACTATGTGCTGATTTTATTTCATGTTCATCTATAACAGCAGACTGATGCTACATGATACTGGAAATGATTGTAATAAAAAACATAAATAAATAAAATAAACTGGACTCTAAAGGGAGGGTAAGAAGGAAGGAAGACACATTCAGATGGGAGGGGGTGAAAGTTAAACTCATCACATTTAACATGAAAACGTGACATTTCTGTCCATAAACTGTGACTTTGCACATCATGAGCAGGCACATATATTAGTGCACGTAGTGCGGTCAAAAATATGGTTACTATAAAATAATACAAATAAAAAAAATAAATAAAAAAAACTCTGCTGCTATTGTTTGCAGTTTGTTTATACAGAAGCAGGGACAGAAAGTTCTTTTAATAACCACAGAAGAAAGCATATAAAGTGTTGTTTGCATGGACGCTCGCAGCACGCTACAAACAACACTGCTGTCCACGGTGCTGAAGGAAACAGATCAAATCTGGAGAATTTAATTAATAAACTAATAAATAAAACACAAAGCTGACAAATTAATGCTATTCTTTTCAACACACATCAGGAACCTTTTTAAAAAATTAAATGTAACTTGAAAAAGAACTATTTTTAGGGCTCCCCCTTGAAGTTTTTAGGGGAGCTACTGTGCTTTTCAGGGGAGCCGAGCTCCCTTTACCGTAATTCGAACCCTGATATTAACATGTATTTTCCTAGTTTTGTGTTTCATGCACTATGAGATGATGAGACTCCATCCTGTGTTTTTACCCGAGTCCTGAATATTTGCTGTTAACTATGTAAATCTGTTCATGTAAACTGGATAAAACACACTTTATGGTTTTCACTAACAGGGGGGAAAGTTTCAAGGTGTCAATCAAACTGGAAGGTTTTTAAATTCCTCGTGTGAAGCAAAGTCGCAGGTGTAATGACTGATGAGAAGTTGACATGGAAATCTCATACTGATCAATTAAAGTTAAAAATATCTAAATCGATTGCTTTACGGGGATGGTGAGGACCCAAATGCAACACAAACATACTGGCAAAAAAGGAAGAACAAGTTTTATTAAACTTCCAGGAAGAATCAGGTGGGTTGGTGTATAACCGTTGTGGAGACGCAGGTGGAGACGAAACTCTGTCACCTACTTGTCAGTTAAACTTGTTTCCTCGAGCCCAACGGCAATGATGTCTTTGCTTATCCTTCTAGAACAGTGTTTCTCAATCCTGGTCCTCAGGGACCACTGCCCTGCTTGTTTTAGTTCTGTCCAACTCCAGTACACCTGATTCAGATTAACCGAACTGCTTGTCAAGTTCTTTGCAAGTCTCTTAAAGAGCAGTGCAAGAACATGCAAGTCTTCAATAAGTCTCAACAAAAAGCTCACGTAAACACAAATCACAATCAACCAGCAGAACAGAAAAGATAAAGTGTCCCAAAACCACGGGGTCAACACCCACAGCGGCGGAATATGTCTGAATCAAAACAAAACTCAAAGAGATCACCTCAGGCAGGGATATAATGTCATGTCAAACTTTTATACTTAGCACTAAATCCCAAATCTCCAATCCACACAGGATATCAAAACAGTACACACAAGCGAAAGCTCCCAAACAGGCAAGCTGTGTCCCACTGTCCACTGTGTCCCACTGTCCACAGCTGCCCCGAATGACGGGTGATCGTCTCTTTTGAGGCTGGCACTGCTTTCTGGTTGGACAGCTGATCCCGGAACTTGAGTAGTCGCTGGCCAATCAGCATGATAGAGAGGAGGAGTCCTGGAAAAATCCCTGCAGACAATCAATCTGCCAATAATTCAATCAGTCTACAGGCTGAAAGGCCTGAGGGCCGTAACAACAGCTATTTATCATATTACAGAAAAGATGAATTATTGGAGAGAGAGAAGCCATGTATAAAGGGAAAACATGCAAATATTATGATTGTTTTTGTTTCTTTTAAATGTTTTAATTTTTTTTTTTTTTTATGTTTTAAACATGGACCCTTGAACCAGTCAAATAAGAATTTCTGTCACCACAGACAATAAGGTTTTATCTATCTATCTATCTATCTATCTATCTATCTATCTATCTATCTATCTATCTATCTATCTATCTATCTATCTATCTAGACGCAGGTTCCCCCAGAAACCTCCTGGTTGTTAATATATACGAATTATTAAAAAAAGATATGAATTATGAATGAATTATATTGGATTTTATTGAGTGTGTTTGTGGTCTACTGAGAGAATCACAGACCTCCTTCACACTTTGGATGCAGCAGCCTGTCTCTGAAGGAGCTCTGCAGGGCTGTCGGTGTTCGCGGGGATCAGAGCTTTTCTGTACTGGGATGCTGGGATGCCTCAGTACAGCAATGGAGCAACATCCATCACTGATCAATATGTTCGATTTTACTTTTATCAAGTCTGACAAAGACTAAAACTGTTTATTTTTACCATCACTCATTCACATAATCAGACATTCACATAATTACACATCCACACCATGACTGTAGCCTCTCCCATCAGCTGTAATTGGGTTTGTTCTGATCATTGAAATCTGGTGTCACACACTTACTTTTGAGCACACCTGAATCATCTCGTTACACTCTAAAAAATAATTCAGAAGCTTAGTAAATATCACTATAATTAAAAGTTAAATGACCTTGATAAAATCTCTGAAAAACATTTAAGTGATTATTTGAGTTGAATAAACTGAAATAAATGTAAAAAAAATTAACAGATATTTTAATGTCAAACTAAGGTCTTTTATTAAGGTTTTTTAAAATAAAAAAAATTGTATTTGAATCACAGAATACATGTTTCAGATGTACTTACTATTTTCATTAAAAATTATTCAAAATATTTAAGAATTTTTTATCTATACTTATCAGTATCATGAATTAAAACTATCAACGATATAAATTAATATGATATATCTCGAACAACAACTTAAAAGTTTAAGTAAGGCGTGATGACGTGTTTAATGATTTACTGGGCGCAAAGAACGTGGCCTCATGGGATATTTTCTTTCCATTCTGCAACGACGGTTAACGGACAGACGGCTTTCTGGAAAACAAAAGCAGGTAAGTGTCAAGTAGAGATGGGATTTATGGCTCTTTGAAGGGAGCCGGATCTTGAGGAGCCGTTCCTTTCAAAGAGCCATTCAAAAGACTGGCTCGTTCTCACAATATCTTACAAAATTTCACAATATATAAGAATGACAATCAAAATATGTACCTATATAAAATCTACTATACAAGATTAAATAATTATAGTAAAAATACAGACAAAAAAAGATAAACCTGAGCAGTCAGTGCAAATTCTAGTAAATATTTTGGATAGAACTCACAGTATTTGTTTCCAAACAAAACTCTCTGTCCATAGATGCTTCACATGAATGGAGCGTGTTGGACATCAGACTTCTAGGATGTCACAAATGTAATTTTTTTAAATTTTTTTTTTCATTTTACTCAAACTACTTCTTATTTACTTATTTATTAATTTTTTTATTCATTCAGTCATTTTTAGCTGGAAGGGGGTGGTGGGGGGGATTGGGCTTGGCGTATGTATGTATACGTGTGTGCGTATGAATGTGTGAAAGATTTCATCGAGTGTTTTTATTCTTATGTTTATAATCAAAAACTTTGTGTTGTCTGTGGCATGAAAAGCGCTTTATAAATAAAGTTTGATTTGATTTGATGAAGGCAGTGTCAAAAATTTGAATATAAAAAGAATGGCTTACAAATGAACGGCTCACAGCTGTGAATCGGTTCCCATTGTTCATCTAAAAGAGTCGTTCAAAAGAATCGATTCGTTCATGAACGTCACATCTCTAGTGTCCAGAAAGTAAACGTAAGTGTAATTTTCACCCACTGTTGGCCTTTTTAGGGTGTAACTTTATGAGTAGCCTATATTACCTAAATTTAATTTTTAAGCTAGTTAGTCATATTCTCCAGTTAGTTTCTCCAGCCTCAACAACGGACACTGCTGCCCGTTGTTGACATTTCTCTGTAACTTCGTTTTTATGTAAAACCATTAAAATAAATCAACACGTGGCTTATACTTTGCCCCAGTTGTGCACACTTCGCAGCATGTGCCTGTCGGCCCTTTCAGCTTTTGCAGTGGCATTTCTTTGCATATCAGCGCAGAAGACAAGAGAATCGTACTGTTTTCTGTCAAGGAAATACAGAAGGATTTGTTAAATTCTTAGCTGTTTAAAAAGTAGAGGAAAGCTACACTGGCTTTGTAGATTGCAACACGTGCTCTGTCAGCAGGTGGCAGAGAAGCAGCCCCCTGATATAGTGGCAGATGAAACTATTTTATTTCCAGCAACACTAATACGGTATAGTTTAATGAACAGTTGTCAATCCAACACTAAATTCTGCTGCTGAGAGTAAACAACTAAGCTGGGAGATTTTGTGAAATATAACGTTATTTGCTCTTATCATCTTATCACGTTTTGACCAGAAAATAAAAATCATTTGGTCACTAACACCAATAGATCAGATTGCAGGACACCACTGTACGTGGAGATAACATGTGAAATTAACAGCTTTTGAAGTTTGAACTTTACCAACTTTTGATAACTAATTAATTATAAGGATTTTTTTTATTTCAAGTGTGGATTGTCAGTTACTAAAAGCAGTTTCTGCACGATTAATCATAAATTACATTAATGCATTGATGCATTGAACAAAAACAGAATGATTTTAAGAATAGATAATAGATATCCTTATCAGTAAATGTAGACTATTGTCAGTACAATTATCCATCCTGCTGTCATTGTTAGCAGATAGTAGCAGATATGAGGTAAAATGTACATGCAAAACCAACATCATCTACTGGATTTGTCTAAACATTTGGGCTGATGCTGCTGAGGATAGGTCTTTTGGAAAATGTTTGTGGACTAATGCAGAAAGGTAACATCAACTCCCATTATAGTTACCCTCAACTAACATGAGTATTCACTCATTTTTTGTATTTCCTTGAGATTTCACTTATGGCTATATACTTAATGTTTTAAAAAATATTTTTCCAACATGTTAAATATTTTTATTTATTAATTTATTTATTGATTGATATTGTTTTTCTTTCAGCATCTGGTTGATAAAACTGATCGCCCCCAAAGTATCCCGATAGATTTATTCACTCACAAAAGTACTGGTGGAAATGCGCACAAAAACTGGACATTGTTGAGATTATTGCCTTTTATTATTGGTGAAAAGATCCCACTGGATGATCAAGCATGGAAAGTTCTTATGATTCTAAAAGATATCACTGAGCTTGTTGTGTCCCCTGTTCATACCGAGGAAACTGTTTGCTACTTAGATAGTTTAATATCAGAACATGGCAACAGGCCATTGGAAGTTTTCCCAGAGCAAAAATGAACTCTGAAGCACCATTTTTTTGGAGCATTAGCCAGACTTGATAAGAGGATTTGGTCCTTTGGTATGCCTCTGGACTATGCGTTTTGAGGCGAAACATAGTTTTTTTAAGAGAGTTATTAGATACACAAACAGCTTCAGAAATGTATTATTGTCACTTGCCTCAAAGCACCAAATGATGATGGCATATTATTCACAAGAAAATGCTCAAAACCTTTAGTTTGTGTAACTTAAGTATCATCTCTTGCATTGGAACTACTTGATATGGAAATACAGCAATCTTTCAAAGAAATGTATCCAACACAGGCCTATGTGAATCTGACCAATGTACTGATGCATCATGGAACTAAATATGCTGCAGGAATGTTTTTGCCTTATGGTTCAACTTGTGGCTTGTCTGCCTTTGTTGAGATTTTACAGATTGTTGTTGTAGACAGTGATTTTCTTTTTATTGTCAAGTTACTCAATAGCTGGTATGATGAACATTTTAGGGCATTTATACTGGACCTCTCTGGGAGAATGACCTTAATACATCACAGTGAACTTGGTGACACTTACCCCTTAACAGCATATTTTGTGGTAGGCAAGAAAATGGTGTCACTGAAACGTGAAAAATGCTAGAAGACTCAAACTTATAAATGTTACCCACCTTTATGCTGTTATTATTTTTACTATTTTTATTATTATTGTTTGTTTGTTTAGATGGACTCCACTGCTTTGAGAGTAATAATAGAACACAGGAGTGAGAAGCTGGTACTCTTGTCAGGAATACCCAGCTCTGTGGAAAAGTTGCACGAGACTGTGAAGAAGACATTTGGACTCATTGAGGATTTCACTCTGCATTATTTGGATGAAGACTTTGGGGACTTTTTTACACTCCATTCTACCAACCAAATCAAAGATAAGGGCACAGTCAAAGTTGTGATCATTCCTTCATTCGTGCTTACATTGACTCCTCAGAATGAAAGCCAAACAGATGTAAGCAGTCTAAATGATAGTTCAAGTTCCCCGACTTATACAGGCACATAAGACAAACCAGATGATACATCATTGTCTTCAGATGACACTGTCGTACTCTCTCCTCTCCAAAGCCCTCAGAGGACCTCATGGCCACATGAAATTATCATTCCACTTTTCTCTGTGGCAACAGAGACTGTACTGAGGAATGCCAATGAGGTTTTTGCTAAAGATGGCACTGTGCTGAGTAATACTCATGTCAAGTCAGAAATTATGGAAAAATTAGCTGACTACATGTACAGCTACACAGCGTATCCAACAGGCCTTCAGATTAGTGAGGAGGCAGAGGCTTTAGTGAAAAAACACCCATGTTTGACGGAGCGCGGCAGTCGTAATGGCTGGATTGGATGGATGTATAGTCTTTAGTACAAGATGGGAAATTACAGGTCAAAGTTACGAAGTCTTGGAGTACCAGAGGTTACTTGCAACTCACGGAAGAACAAGCGCCCTGATGACAAAGCACCAGCAAAGAATATAAAGAAAGCACGGAAAGGAGAAGTGCTGTGTCTCCCACACTGTCCTGCAGAAGATGGTAAACAACAACAAGAGCTGGATCGACAACAACTGGTTGATGAGTGTAAGAAGAAAAACAGCACAGCCATCAAAGATTTAATGTGCAGAACCTTTGTACATCGAAGACATGATGTCATCAGCCAACAGCTAAGCATCAGAGAGCTTAAGGACAGATGGCCAGCTTTGTTTGATGTCTCCCAAGTGAGTTCAGAATTTTTTTTCTCCTTTTGAGGAAAACAAACTGTTAGTATCAGACTTGAATGTATATTAAAGAGGGAATAGTCTTGTATTCTTTTTACTTCTATATATGGACTTAAGGTGATTATAGATTAGAGCTTTAGGTTGTTGTCCTTTCATGTTCCTTTTTTTTTCCTCTTGTGCAGGTCAAGGCAGAGTTTCATCGGATCACAACACTAAACCTTGAGCAAGCATTCATGTCGATGTTGGACCACTATTCCCCTAAACTGCTGTCTCTGTTCCAAGCCAAGAAGGGTGCTGCAGGACAACAACATCGGGAACACATAAATATTCTGCTTCAGGTGATAAATGGCATTTCTCATCTGAAAAAATCTTTCTAATACTTAAATTCTTATTCATGTTTTTATTTAGTAGAAAGGCTCTGGTTTCTTAGGACATTTCTAAATCCTAATCAGACATTTTTTATTCAACTTTGACTTTTACTGCATATTAATTTTGAGACTTCTATTACTATTCCTCCAGCTATCCAGAATAGCTGTATTTCTTTCTCTTCTTTGTTTATCCCTCAATCTGACATCTTCATCAGATTTCATATCTATCCATCTTTACTAGCTTACTTTTATTCTACTGTACCATGTGTCAAATGTTTTAAAATATTTTATTATACTAGCATCAACTTAATGTTCCTCTACAAATGTGTTTTTAATGCTACCAATGACTTAATTTACCTTCTGTTAATTGCAATAGTTATGATTAGTGCAGAAAAACAATAAGATTTTGAATGTGCATTGTTATATATTTTGCTTAGACTTGAGACTTTGTATTTTACAGAGGGAAATTCCCATTGAGAAAACAAGAGAGGTCATCATCCAATGTCTCATTGACCATCTAGGGGAGGATGAAAATGCTTTAATCAAACACTTTGAGGTTGGTACAATAAATTTCTTTCATGAATTCAAAAAGTCTGACATTTTGGCTTGTGGCATCACAGATAACTTTGAACCAAGTTTTTTATACAACAAATGAATATTACATTGAGCTGTGCAAACCACTGTTTTCCATGTGTTACACTGTGAGCTCATTTAACTGGCTGAAACCTTGAGTTATGAAGTTACATGAGAGAACAACATTTACTTTGGACCTTAGTGATCTAATGTTCTTCTTAGTATCTCCAGATTTTTGTGAAAACAGTTTTTTTTCCCACTCTGTGTGAGTGTGTGTGTGTGTCATGAAATATGTAGAGTTAAAATGAACTTAAACCAGTTATCTTTGACTACAGGAGGATGCCGATGCTGCCTGTGTTCAAGAGACTTTGGCTGAGGAGGTGATCAAGGTTTATCTGCTGCAGAGCCATGATGGGTCAGTCAAACCTCCTGATGTTGGGATTGTTATTGAGGGCATTACTGTCCTTAAAAATCTCTGTGATCTCAGCAGAGCCTGTTGCTATCTTTTGGGACTGGTCTATGCTTTGGATCTGAAATACCCCAAGAATCTTAAATATACTTTTGAGGTGTTTCAAAAAGTTTTCCTGGAGCTGGATCCTGGAAACCTTTCAGTCAAGGTACAAAGACTGAAAAATCACCTCTTTACTTCATAGATGACATTTCACAAAGCTGCTCTTGATGCACAAGACTTGTTATATGAATAGTTGTGTTCATTAAAAGGTTTAATTAATGTATTACCTTAATGTGTTGACATTTCCATAATAAAAAAACATGTTTGGACAAAAAATCTAAAATGTAAGTTATAGCTAAAGTAACTACAAAAATCAAACTGAGGGAAGGCCTGAGCCCACTCTTCTAATGACAGTTCTTGTCTAATTAGCTGAGGGATTAAAAGAGAGACCATTTTGTTTAAAGTGTTGGGTCGTTTCATTTTTGTTTTTGCTCTCCTGGTTGGCCATTTATTTTTTCTTTCAGGTGTAAAACGTTGTGAAGTAAATGGTATATAGACACGTTTTTGTGTATTTTTGCAGTTTTTTAAAGGAGCACTGTGTTCAAGACTATTGTCAATTTTTTTCTTTTTTTTTTTGCCTTTTATTTAATTTTTTTTTTGTTTTTTTCTTTGTATTCCAATCACACTAAAACTGTTTATTTTGAAACTCAATAATTCATGGTAGATGTTTCCTTTTCAAAATGATGCACAGACCTACTTAGTTAAGTCACTTTAATTGTTATAAAGTGTCAGTGTTCTGTTTTCCAGCATTATACATAATTAAGTTAACTTTAAAACTTTGTCATTGTGTTGATGTAAGAGGGCTGCAGCAGAGAAGTTATATTGACAAATTCACAAAATCCAAAACTTGTCAGCATCATGATTATACTTGCACACAAAACTGAAATTGGTAATCACCCTGCAAAAACTCACAACATATAAAACAACCAGAACAGTTAAAATACAGGTAAAATGTTCCTGGGAAATATTAAACTTTTCAAGTCTGTCAAAATTTTGCATTTTGGGAAATTCTTACAACACCAACTGAAAGTTGGCCACACAAGTTTCAAAGTGAAGAAAAACATGTTCCAGCCCAGTTAGTGTTTTCTTTCTCTGCATTCTATAATATCTTCATAGTTTTCAGCATGGTCGTAGGGACCTAATTAAGATGTGGTACAAAAAATGAAAACGTTTGAGTGGATTTATTGCCATGTTTAAAAAAAATTAATGTTTTTAATGGAAAATAGTTGGCCTTTTGTGCGTGTGTGTGTGTTAAGTATAATTAAGTATAATTAAGGAAATATAACACATTTTTTTAATTAAATGAATGCCTTGCTGTCGGTCACATCTACTAAGCTTTTCATTGTTATGTACTCCATTTTTTATGTGGTTTTCACTTAATTTTACTATTGTGTTCACTTATGATTTTAGTTATATTTACTTAATTTAGTATGTTAGTGTAACTGTTCCAATTACTCATATCAACTTATTTTGTTTTAGTTTTAGTAACTAAATTGGTCAAATATATTTAGATAATTTGACAGGTTTATAATTTACTCAATATATTTGAGTGTAAAAATAATACACAAAAAAAAATTAAGTAAATGCTAGGTTTGTTTTTTAGAGTGTATCTTGAGATAACAAAATAAATGATCCCGTTATCCCAAGAAAACGGTCCTCGTTATCTTGAGATAATGAGAAAATAAACTCATCTATTAGGATTAAAAAATAATAATAGTCGACAACAACTGCTTTCAGCTTCCATAATTTGGATTGGTTATGCTTTATTTTTTTTGCCTGCTAGTTTCTCCAATCAGACGTCGTTACAATCATGACTCTATTTAATTTTGTAGCCATGACCACGCACAAACCATGGCGGTAAAAAAGCACACCTGAGTCTCATTGCCATGGTCCTCCAGCAGCTGCTATTTAAGGACAGGGCCTCCTCCTACACAGTAAAATCTAACAACACAGTATTACTTAATTGTGATGAAAATCAAATATGCTGTTGATAAAATTAGTATTTTTTAAAGTTTATTTTAAAAACAGGATTTTGTGGATTAAAGAAAGGCTCATAGCGCCCTCTACAGGGTAAAACCACATGAAGTTTTTCGTGATATAGAGAGGTTCTACATCACAAGAAAATTTAAAAAACCCCACAGCCCCTCCCTCCAGGTGCAGGTATTTGGCAGTGGGTGGAGTTATGCAAAAAGTAGGGGGTGGAGCTACACTTTAAAATGGGAGAGGCAGAAGTTTCTAATGTTAAAACTGAGAAGAATAAACACCCCTGGCCTCATATATAACGTACAGACACTGAACAACAAAACTAGCTAACTATAGAAGCCTCTTTTTTTCAGTATACAAAATCTCAACATCTAATATCACACTTAGATTTACCTAAATTGCTTTTACGCTGTGGTTAGGTGGATGCTAGTCTTGTTAGGTTACAGCAGTGGTTATCAAACTTTTTGAGCCATGACCCCCAAGAAAACAGAAGTTGGTGTTCACTAGCCCCGCCTCCACGCGACGGCTTTGTGTGGTCTACAGTATCAAACAGGTCGTCCTGCAGCATCTACATGTAAGGCTGGAAAGCTGTCAGGATCTTCATAAATAAGGAGGATAAAGTGATTTTTGGTGGTTCGCCACTGTGACAAGGCCTCTCTCAGGAGATAATGTCAAATTCAGGTTGTTAATATGCCATGTGTACTAACTTTGTTGTTTATGCATTAACGTGTTAAATGTGTGACTTTCATAGACCTGTTCAGTGTTTTTTAAATGCTGCATAAGCTAATCTGATGACTACATATTTTCTATGGAGGAGTAAAATAGCGTTAGCTACCAACTATCACAAACTATGAAAACCCAAGATTGTTTTGGTAGCTTGTCTGTTTACATAATATCTAAAAAATAAATAAATAAATAAAAAAAAAAAAAAAAAAAAAAACTCTGATGTTACTTTTAAAGACAGACAACATTTTACTTTAAAAAGATCTTTTAAAGAAATGTTGCTCTTATCTAAGTAAAGTTATTGCTAGTTTTCTCTCCTCTGGTTGGTCCCAACAAAACGGTGAAGTAGGCCAAAGTGGAAAAAGCTTTTATGTCAAGGTTGGTGTGACAGTGTAGTCTTTTGAAAACCAATGAGTCTAAGTATTAAAAATAAGTATTTTTCAATGAGCAATGCTGAAACAACTTATAATGTATCCATGATTTCTATCACAGAAAGTAATAAAAACCAAGACCCAAGCACAGGTTCTGCCATGGAGACAGTGGGAATATGGAAGGAAAAAAAAACTGAATTTAATTAGTTGATTTGTTGTATGATATCCAAATGATGTGCAATGTCAACTTTACATACTTAGTATGGAAACGTGGCTGCAGGACAACATACCTGATGTCCCCATACAGCTGGAGGGGCTGATGTTCCAGGCGGACAGAGAGACAGTGGTGTGCTATTACCTTGCTAGCCATCAGCCAGTGCTTACAGTTGGCAGTTTGTCATTGTAAAATGCCAGATTGTCTCTCTGCTGAGAAAATTCACCAATCACAGCTGTGTTTACACAACTGATGCTAAAGCTACTGACAATGAGGCACTTGGAGGGCTGCATGACACCACCAGTGAGCTTCTGACCAAACAGCTGGGCAGTTTTGTAGTGATTGCAGGGGATTCTGACCCCACCCGTTTAAAGACTGTGCTCCCAAATTCAAGTGATGCATGGACTTTAAAACTTTAACGACACAGGAGGTAACTCTTTTCCAGAGCTGCTGAATATCAGAAAAAGCCCTGCAGAGGATAGTTAGAAGACCTTTTCTAGAGCTGCTGCAAGGCAGGGCACCGAACATCAGGGATCCTTCACACCCTCTCCAAAAATTCTTTTAACTGTTGCCATCAGGAAAACCGGTTAAAAGCCTCCAGACTGTCCAATAACCTCCTCCCACAATCTGTTAGAAGACTGAAATGTACAGTACTACACCCAGACTGAGTCTTTGGTCTTTAATTAGCATGTGTGTGGTAAAATATTTTTAAACTTTTTGTTTTGACTGTCACTCGTGTTTGTTACATTTAGGACCCCTCAGAGACAGGAGAAGGTTTAACAAACTTTATTCAACAAGGAATAAGAGGAGTAATGGTCTCAATACATGTAGACACGAAGCAGTAGACAGATCATCCTGGAGCCACGGCACTGGGAAGGGAAAGAGGACAAGTCCAAGCATGTGTAAATGAGGTCTAACAGGGAATGAGTGTGGTGCTGGAGTATAAGTAGCAGGGTGAGGAGATACAGGTGTGGATGGTTAGTATGCCGGGGATAAATAGCTGGAAAGGGATTGGACAATCAGTAATCCAGAGCGGGTGTAACAGTGTTTACCCTCGAGAAACACCTTTGATTTAGCTGTCACTGTGGTTGATGTGCAGCATATTGACAATAAAGCTTGATTTGAAATGATGTGCAGTGCTGTCCATTATGTTTCACAACTTGGAATTTCTTGAAATTGTTTTAACTACTTTATCTACTGAGTCACAAAATAAACTGAAGGCACCACTGTGACGGGTTGAGAGGCAGAAAGCAGGTTAGACGTGGGAGTGATGAAAAAGGCTGAGATGAAAGGGAAGAGCAAGAAGAAAGCTGGACAAAATTAAAACCAAAGAAAATATTTAAATAAATTCAACAGAAAACAGAGCAGCTGTGTTTGTGTTCATGTATGTAAAAACCAAATATAAGAAGAGTTTATGGAACAACCACGCCCTTTACACTTCTTACTTTCCCGGTAAGAGCTAAATATGCGGAAGAAACCTCCTGTCCTGTTTTTCTTCAGTCTGTTATTAAGTGTGTGGCTGTGATTGCAGCAGTGATTACAGCTTCGTACATGTTTCCACTTGTTAGATTTCGTCAGACGACGCTCACATTTCATTAACTCCAGTCTCATTGGAGAATGTAAAATTAGAAGAAACTAAAATCACTGTAATGTAAATTCTTTGTAATCTGATCTCTCATGCTATGTGTGTGTGTGTATATAGAAACACACACAGATTCATACACACACACGCGCACATATATATATGTGTGTTGTTTTTTTCTTTGCTGTCTTGCCTCAAAACTCATATCCACCAATAAAACCACATTTAATAAAATAAAATCTTTCCTCTGACTCTGATTGCTTTGCACTGATTGCTAGTGCTCTCCACATGTGTTGCTCCCTGGATCAGCTGTAGTCTCTCTGCTGCTCACTGCCAGATCATCAGAGTATTCTCCTGAACGGTTCCATCCCTTCTCATTGGTCTGTTGACCTGTTTTCTTCCTTCCTGGAGTTTTTGTATCTGCCTGCGCCAGCCTGGTAACACGGGTTTTAAACTTCGGACTGTTATAACGGATTGGATTTGGATTCTGGACCAAACTTGTTATTTCCTTATTGGATGGATTGACCACTGAACCTCCTGAAGACCCCTGTTTGGATCACAGTAACCGAGCCCTGTTAATCCTCTAGTTCTCATTGCAGCAATTTACCTGTTCAGCAGTTGCTCACAGCTCCCTGGAGGAGATCCCTGATCAGGATCCCATCACCTCTGCTGGTACGTTATTTCATTGCCTGAGTCATTCTACTACGGTTGTTCGTTTCTCAACTCTGTTCTCTTTTATATCCACAGAAGAACCAACTGCCAAGGACCGGATATAACTTTTCATTCACCTGAGCACATTAAATTCTTATTCATCCAATCCTAAGGTCTCTGGTCTTTTGTGGGTCCTATCTGCTGAACCATTACACCTATTCCAGCCGCTTCAGACTCGGCTGCGAATTGCTCCAGTGAGAGCTGAAGATCATGACCCGATGAAGCCAGCAGAACCACATCATCTGCAAAGAGTAGAGACCCAATCATGAGGCCACCAAACAGGATCCCCTCAACACCTCGGCAGCACCTAGAAATTCTTTTTTTTCCATTAAATTTTTATTAGGAACATACACAATGCCAAATACACCTCCTTTCAACAAATGCTTATACAGTCCCATGCTTTTTCGGTATAAAATAAAGAAAAAAAGGAAAAAGAAGAGAACTTGTGCAAGTAACAACTCTAAGAATACAGATCACAAGCAATCAGGCGTATAGCACAAAAAAAAAAAAAAAAAAAGGAAGTAAGAAGTAAAAATAATAACGAATATCACAAACATGGCAGGGTTACAGTAGGTACAGTCATTTATAGTCAGCAAAAATCTGACCTAATTGGTTCTACAAACAATCTCCTGGGTTTCCAATACTTATCAAACTTGTCTTGCTCAGGTCTCACCGCATATGTCAGTTTCTCCATTACATAAATATCGTGGACAACACTGATCCAATCTTCAGAAGTAGGAACACTATCAGTAAGCCATTTCCTTGTTATAGTTTTCTTCCCAGTAGCCAGCAGTATGTTATACATATATTTTTTCTTAAGTGCCACTAACTGGGCTGGTCTCTTCCCGAGGTACAAGGTTTCAAAATCATGTGGTAGAGACACCCCTATTACTTTTTCTACACTATTTCTAAGTTGCAGCCAAAATTAAGCGATTTTGGGACAACCCCAAAATATGTGATAATGACTGGCCTGTTTTGTCCCACACAGTCTCCAGCAAGAGGTATCCCTCCCCATAGATGCCCCCTATGAGGGTACCTTGAAAAAGCGTATTATATTCTTCCAAACAAATTCTCTCCAAGAAAGTGAGGCTGTGCATTTCAAATTGCTTTCTAATATTTCTTCCCAATCTTCCCACTGAATCTTAAAGCCTCCATCTTTTTCCCATTTTTCCTTAATGTATTTTGTGTCTGTGCCCATCATACTCTGTATTTCAGTATATAACTTAGAAATGACCTTTGATCTCGGTTCAGCTCTGTAGGCTTTAAGGAAAAGACCCATTATTCCTGGAAGGGGTTTTAAACCTCATTTTGTGGTACTCTCTAAGTAGTGTCTGATTTGGAGAAACCTGTAAAAATCCTTATTGTCCAAACTATAATTATTTTTAAGATCCCCAAAATTTTTGAGATTTCCTTTCTTATCATATAAATCATCATATATTATAATCCCCTGCCTTGCCCACTGTTTAAATTTGTCATCTATAGTATTTGGTTTAAATCCCAGGTCATAAGCAATCCAAGTTATTGGTAAGCATGGCTCTTTACACTCCTTAACTGTCTTGAACCAGGTAGTAATTGACGAGTCAGTCCACGGGTTATTCACTATAACAGGTTTTTTGAGGGTAACAATACCAATCACTGCTTGTAGAGGAATTTCACTGGACTCTACACATTCGATTTCCTTCCATCTTGCTCTGTATGAAGGGTCGCATATGTCAATCAGGGGGCTTATCTGCGCTGCCTGAAAGTAGCTTTGCATGTTAGGCAATGAGAGCCCTCCTCTATTCTTTGCCAACTGTAGTGTTTTATATCTAACCCTGGGCTTCCTGCCCTGCCACACAAATCTTGAAATAATTTTATCGATTTCCTGAAACATACTATCAGGCAGCTCAGCAGGTATGGATTGGAACAAGTATAACAACCTTGGTAATATATTCATCTTCACTGCTTCAATTCTTTGGGCCAGGCCCAGAAACGGCACCATATTCTATCTAGCTATATCTGATTTGAGAGCTTTTATCAGGGGATCGTAGTTCACTGCAACTATGGCATCAATATCTTTTGGTATAATAATTCCTAAGTATTTTAAATTGTCTGCTTCCCAATTAATTCCGAACAGTTGTAATGGAAAATTTACACATAACCCTTATAGTTTGTATTCTACAATTTGCATTGTTAAAGCTTGGCTTATGTTTTACTCAGGGAGGAGAATGACTGTGTACCCAGATAAGGATTTAGTGAGCTCCCCTTCCCCCTTTTCTTTTCTTCCTTGTACCAGGCCATGAGGGGTTTACTACAATGACCTTCGACCTCGATGTTATCAGCTCATGCTCTGGCTATATTAACCAAGCACACATGTACCTCCCCAGACTCGTGCAGCCAAAGCTTCTTTGACTGTGTGATCTCTCATTGCTGATCAGCTCTTAATTAAATACTTTGTTTGATTCTCACTCAGTGTGTGATCTTTGATAAGTAAATTCCACTACACAGTGCATTACATAAACTGTCAGGTGTGTACTTATAAGTCAGAACTTGAGATTTACCGGAATTAATTTTGTATCCTGATAAAGCACCATATGTTGACAGGACCTCAAAAATCTCTGGGAGTGAGTTACTGGGTTCACGCACATATAATAGCACATCGTCCGCAAAAAGAGCTATTTTGTGTTCTTCCTGGTTAATAGTAATCCCATGTATTCTGTTATTTTGTCTAAGCCATTGACTCAGGGGCTCAATGAACAATGCAAAAAGCAGGGGGGAAATGGGACGTCCCTGCCTGCAACCTCGCTATATGTCAAATGGGCCTGAGAGCCCTCCATTGATCTTGACTCTGGCCATGGAGTTCTGATACAGGGCTTTTATTGTTGTCACAAATGTGTTATTAAAGTTGAATTCAGTTAGCACCTGCTGTAAAAAGACCCAGTCTACCGAATCAAAGGCCTTATGTGCATCCAGCCCCAATATCACAGCTTGTTCATTCTGAGTAATAATATGGTTTGCACCTAGAAATTCTGACCATAAAAGTTATGAACAAAGTCCACAAAGCGCATGTAGACTGGTTGGGTGAACTCCAATCGATTTCTCCAACAGAAATCTGAGAGCTAGAGGAGAAATAAAACCATAATTTCCTGAGCTTCTACAGCCCTTGGTATAGGATCAAACACACAACGATCGTTTTCAACAACCACACCTAAATAAGTGACTGTGCTCTTTACTGTCTGACAGATCGCTTTCTTTGATCAGCAATAATGGATTTATTTAAATTCATTCTTAGATCTGATACAGATGAAAATTCATCAATACAACTAATTCCTGAAAAGAATAAGATCCACGTTTCAGATCAGATCTACGGGAGTGCACCTGTACAGAACGAACCATCACCCACCCAATCGCTGATGGGTAGGTGCATTCGCTCCAACCTGCCAGTAAATGAGGACTTAGTGAAGCAAAGTGCACACAAGTCGAAAAAGCAAAAGAGGAACAAACAACTGTATGACCGAGCGGCAAAACGCCTGCCTAAGCTGAAGCCTGGAGACATGGTGCATCTCAGGGACATCTCTACAAGTACATGGAGGCGACAGGGCAGGTGGAGGAAGAAGTTGCTCCTCGCTCCTACAGGATCCAGATGGAGAATGGATCGTCTCCGAGGAGGAACAACATTCATCTTCAAATACAGCAGACTGAAAAGGACCCAGCAGCTCAGGAGACGGTTCAGCAGGACTCGGCTGAATCTGCATCGCTACCTAACGGTGGGCCTGAACACACTGACTGTGGTCTGGGAGCAAGTCATGTTTCACCAGCTGCTGTCAGACTTTCCCAGCTGTTTAAATCACCAGCTGTTGAAGGACTTTCTACACTTAAGAGACATGTTCAGACACCTGATTGAGAGTTGCTAAACCCCAGTAGTACGATTACATTAATAGTATCAGACATAGACAAGGCAAGATGGTCCATATAAAAAATAATATCATATAATTCAAATGGTGGTATATCATTCATTTTTAAAGAAATACAATTCTTTATGTCGAACCAAAAACGAAATAGGACAAAGGAAAAAAGTTCCAGAGTTTACATTACAACATTACATTACAAAAAGAACACTGATCCATCTCTAAACTAAATCTTTTTTTTGAGGAATTCAGCCAGAGGATAAATTTTGTTAATGACTTTAAAGTGTGTTTCTTTGACTTTAGGAAGGATAGGCCATTTATTAAATTTAGAGTAAACTTTGTCTAAAGTGTTGGGAAAGAACACTTCCAGAAATAATGAAACTGTCTAACGTGTCCCAATGGAGGTATGTGAGTACGTCAAACAACCCTGCAAATCTAGCTTCCAGAGGTGTTAAAGTCCAGTCATTGATAAAGACAGACGCATGGCTCTGTGGTCCTGATTTTCTTTGTGAGCCTGAGAGCAGATGGCCTGAGAACCCTGAGACTTTAGAAGACTCTATTACTGGAGATCCAGAGATCAAGGCTGTGGTGGTGAATGCTGTTGTGGAATTTTATTTATCAAAGATCACACACTAAGTGAGAATCAAACAAAGTATTTTTAATAAGAGCTGATCAGCAATGAGAAATCCACAGTCAAAGACATTTTGGCTGTGCAAGTCTGAACAGATACATTTGGGTTTGGTTTATATAAACTAGCATGAGCTGATCACATCAAGACAAATCATTAGTCCTCTGTTTTAAAGGAATGTTACAAGAAGATTGGAAGGGGAGGTAAATGAAGCTCACTCAATTCTTATCTGGGTAGAAGTCATCCTCCTTCCTCAGTAAAACACAAGACAAGGTTTTGTAACAATACAAAGTGCATGTGTATAAAATTTTCCATTACAATGCCTCTCAAGTTAGCCAGGTGAATCCATTGGAGAAGTTTATTGAACACTTTTCCTCATGGTTCTGTGTTAAAAGGGCTGTTGGTTGGCTTCTCAAGTTTAAGACCTTCCTGCTGTCATTGGTACGTCACAGGAAGCAGCTGAGACATAACCATAACACTTCAGATCTTAGTGCTGAGCACCTTGAGAAGGAACTACAAGTCCGAATGAAAGACTTTAAAGCTGAAATGCCAAAGAGTTTTCTGTCTGTGGAGGATATAATCGTGGCAGAATCAGCTGTTATCCGTTTTTGTCAGAGAACGAGGTTTCCTGAAGAACTGGCCAGCTTGGAAGGAGACGAAAGTGTAAGGAGAACAAGTCATCTTTACAAGCTAAACCCAATCCTGGATGGTGATCTTATTGGGGTTGGAGAGAGGCTTAGCAGAGCAGTTATGCCCATCGAGGCAAAACATCCAGTTATATTGGCTAAGGACTCGCACATCTCTGGTTTGATTCTTCGTCATGTACATCAGGAAACAGGACGTGGTGGTCCATATTTTTTCTCACCTGCGTCAGAAATATTGGATTCCTGGTGATGTGGTGCTATCAGAAAGGTTTTGGCTAAATGCTTTACCTGTCAGAGACTGTCTGTCACACCGGGACATCAGAACGTGGCTGACCTTCCTCATAGTAGAATAACTCCTGATGAACCTCCTTTTAGTCGTGTTGGTTTGGATTGTTTTGGACCATTTGAGGTTAAGCGTGGAAGAGCTGTGGTCAAGAGGTATGGGCTCATGGTAACATGTCTGGCGATATGAGCCATACAACTTGAAGTTTTAGCATCCTTGGACACAGATTCCTTCATTAGTGGTCTCAGAAGATTTATTGCACAACGTGGTTAAGTCCTGGAAATCCATTTAGATAATGGTACTAACTTTGTTTGTGCTGAATGGGAATTAAGGGAAGCTGTTGAGAAGCAGAACTACAATTTCATAAATGATACGTTGCTACAAAAAAAAAGGTGAAATGGCTTTTCAACCCTCCAGCAGCTTCACATCATGGAGGTGTTTGGAAGAGGTCGATTCGATCAGTCCGTAAAGTCCTCAACTCTGTTCTGAAAACTCAGACCCTAGATGAAGAAGGTTTGAAGACATTATTATGTGAGGCTGAAGCAATCGTTAATAGCCGTCCAATAACAAAGTCATCCACAGATCCTCAAGATTTGGAGGCATTAACCCCTAACCATCTGCCTCTACATAAGTCCCAGCCATTGTTGCCACCTGAAGTGTTTGAGAAGTTTGAGAAGGATGATGTCTACGCTCGTCGTCGTAGGAAACAAGTTCAATATATGTCTGTTTTGGAAGCGATGGGTGAAGAAATATTCCTGGTCTTCAGAAACTTTGTTGCAGGAGACCTTGTGATTCTTGTGGATGATATGGCCCTTCGCGATTCTTGGATTACAGGAAGGATCTTCAATGAAACAATGAAGATCCTTGGATATGTTCCATATGGACATGAACTTTGAACTTTTACTTTGTTTGGATGTTTGTTTACAGGAACTGATTTGACTCTATTGAATTGGTTTTACAAAGCCTAATTTGAAGGACTTTTGGTGATGGTTCTATTGATTGTTGATTTGTGTATGTCTCCTACAAGGTAATGGTGGTGGTGAAATTATTTTGTTGAAATAATTTGGGGCCGGAATTTCGGAGCCATATGTACATACGTGGTGACATCACCGGTGATTGTAGGTGGCGCCGTGGGTGTGTTGGCTTCATTAATGGGTACGCTCACCTGTGTCGGGTTTGGTTCTGGAGCATGGAGACAGGGTGAGCTTGGGGAGAAATTTTCTATTGCCCGTCATCTAAATGCATAGTTTTTATATATCTTTGCTCACCTTGAAGATCATCAATCGAAGTTAAGTGCTTGCTTCTAAAGATTGTGATATTGGATATGAAACAATAAAACATTGTGACATGTGCACTGGTTTAGAGTGACGTGTCTTTGATGCAAATCCTCATGTCTTAGTCTGCTGTGGCGTTTGGTTTAAAATTTAGGTTGGTCTGCCACAATATGTAGAAAAATATATGGTTATACAGTTATTACCTTACTTACCTTTCATAGCCTACCTGTGGGGACAAATTGGTATACAGTTTCCTCTTTTTCAACGTTCGGTCGTACAAAGGTTTGATTATTTTATAATAACTTGCCTTTGTTTCAACAACAAGGAGACGTTGTAATATTAAATATCGGATATGTTTCTGTTGGTAAATGGATTGCATATATGACTCAATGCTGTGGTTTGAGTGAATGTCAATGATGTATTTTGGGATGATTGTTTGTCCACATCTTTCTTTATTAAAGCTGGTTGCTATGGCAACTAAGACTTAGTTCTAGAAACCGGACGGTAAGCTGGTTTTGAACTCTTCTCGGGTTGCTGACCTTGGCAGGAACCGCTACATCTGTCTGTCTCACTCCACCGTCTCTTGTTTGACATCGTCTCCCTTTTTCTCCTCCTCGCTCCCTCACTCCTCTGCCCCTCCCTTCACATTCTCTGCTGTGCATGCGGACGGTTCTCTACCTCCTCCTGACCTACATGAGGATGTGTAACTGGACAAGGTTGCACCAGTGTTGTTTTCATGAAAGATGACAATGACTAATTTATTTAGTTGACAAACCTTTTTTACATGACGATAACAAGACGGTGACGATCTAAAAATGGCTCTCTGATGACAAAAACATGACGAGATGTTTGTGAGATTTTATTGCCAAGACGAAAATGTTCAAGGGCTGATTGTCCGACATTAAAAACACGACATTTCTGCCTGTTGTGAGCGCGATCTGTCAGTCAGCATTGCTGCTGCACCTTGGCCACGCCCACCACCTGACCTAATCCGTCATCATTTCACTGGCAGACCAGGTCAAGTTGAACATGTGGTCCTCATCCTTTGCTCATATTTTGGACATGTGTATGTTCAGGGTTTAGTGTTGCACTTAAGAAAATTCTCAGAAATAAAGCCACAGTTACCAAAGTAAGGATGTTGTTGCTCTTTGCTTTTTTGGAGTAATTGATTCCACAGTTAGAACTTTATCTGTGCGATGCAGAACCCTAAGTAGATCCAAACATATCTGCTGTTGGTTGGAAACCTTAGGGTCAGGGTCTAAAATTTTAAAACATTTTATTTTAGTAATTATTGATTAAAATAACCAAACAACAAGCTCACAATGTGTTACTATATGTTGAACTTATAGAGCTGCTATTCTCTTGTGTGACATGTTTGTATGATGAAGTAGGGCATCAATTCATAAAAAAAGGTGAAATATAGAAATAAAGGTTTCTGACCAACAGCAGTTAAGTAAAACACGGCAGCATTTCATCCCTGTTGATGGGAAAGTCTCGACTAAAGCTTTCAGTCTGGTAAAGGATCTGGTTATTATGTAAAAGCATTAAGGTTAACTTGTTTTATGAATTACTTGTTGTAACCTTGATTCCACTTTTTAATACATATTATTGACCTAAATTAATTTGTTACATGACTAATACTTTTTTTTTATTTGACTGAAACTAGACTAAAACCTTTTTGAGTTTTCTTCAACTAAAACTGGACTGAAACTATAAAACTTAGACATGACAAAAACTAATCAGCATTTTCGTCCTGAAGACTAAAACTGAGACTAAAATGGAGATCCCTGCCAAAAACAACACTGGGTTGCACCTCAATCCTTTTCAGGATCTCTCTGGCAGGCCTCCTGGGCTTGGAATTGGCTATTGGCCTCTACCTGAAATCTACATCAGTGTTGGTTTATGCTGAAACCTTGTCCCATGTGGTTTCTGAGGCTTTACAGGTAGTGACAGCAGCTCTCCTAAAACCAGCTGAGATGAGTTTTACACACTGAAGCAGGGTGATTGGATCATGGTGAAGAAACTCTGGAAAAAAACATTGGAAAGCTCAAAGGTTCACCGGTCCATACCAGACGCTCCTGACTACCGACACTACAGTTACAATTGCTGAGAGGGCTTCTTGGGTTCACGCCAGTCAGTGCAAATGTGTCCCAGCGGGAGATCGTGAATGTTCACTGCCCCCTCCATCTCCATCTCCTGGGGGAGATCTGGACTCATCTGATTCACAGGGGTGAATCAACGTGGGTTTATTGTGTCAACAACCATGGCCGGCAGATGACTCCAGGAGATCAAATGCAGATGTTGTGGCTCATTCCTCATCGGGCTCATCTTTTCACTCATCATATTGTGGTTTTGCTGCCACATTCCCTGTCCTAGGAGCAAGTGAAACGTCACCTAACAGACCAACACAACGTCAATGATAATTTGTGGTATCAGAGGGCTAAGCAAACCGCTCAGAGGCTCACACATTCCAGCTGTTACATCTGTCCCCTGATCCCCTTTGCTACACCTGAGTCACCTCTGCTGCGACCTTGGCCAGCAGATGTGTTGAGCTGTTGTCAGTCACAACAGTGAACACTTCCTGAATCTGAGCATTATAAGGAGACATTTTCCAACACTCCATGATCTCTCATCCACTCCATCTCGTTCTCCTTCCAACTTCCTTGCACACACCAACAAGACTGTTTCTAGTAGTATCTACTTCACGCTCATTTCACACTCCTGAGGCTACAGTATGTTTCATCTTCTGTGTGGAGCTTCATCTGTTTACTACTTGGGGACTGTTTCACATTGTAATTATACTGTACCGGCATCTTGTGGTTTTGTTTGTGAAGAAAGGCTTCCTTTTAACATTTCTGTTCCACGTCCTGTGATGTCTAATTTAACCTTTGAACAAATGGGTTTTTAAGGTCCTGGTTTACCATCAGCTTATTTGTTTACACATCTTCTCCTCAGGGTAATGGATGTCCGACCAGCATGGTGTTGGTTTGTGGACACAAATCCTACCTCTACCTGCCATGAAACTGGTGCAGTATATGCTATATGGCCTACCTCGTTCCTCATGTATGTGTGACCTCTACTTTAACTTTCTCTCCTCGCAGGCTCAGGTCGGCTCACTGGTCTAAGTTTCTAGGTGGTTTTATTACTCCTTATGGTACTGTTCATAATGCTATTAACATAGACTGATTAGCTGTGGAACTTAAGAATCTGACTGCATCAGTTTCATCTGGTTTTCAGTCCCTGAATCCTGAACATAAAGCCCTGAGAGAATTATGTTCGTCCAGAATAAGATGTGTTATGACCCCTTCTTCTTTTGTGGCTTTGTTTGATTGGTCGTCATTATGGCGTTGAGATTGATAGTAAACGTCTTAAGGAGAATTTTAGGGCCATACTGATTGCCAATTTAACTGAGAAAGGTGTTTTTTTGGCTAAGCCCCCGCCAGATTCATTGCCGGGTGCGGTTTCGTTACCGCCGTGTGCGGTTTCGTTACCGCCGGGTTTGACGTTTGAGCAGCAGAGGGAATTGCTGAGGTTGCAGTTTGAGATTGAACGCGTGAAGCTGGAGTCGATAAGGGAAAGCCGGCACAGTGCCGCTGCGGTGCGCTCGTTGTCGGATTCCTCTGCTGCCGACACTTTTGATGTTCTTGGTAACTTGCTCCTTTTGCCTCAGTTTTCGGAGAGTGACCCGGACTCTTTTTTCCTGATTTTTGAGCGGTTGGCCGACGCGCGTAAGTGGGACAGTTCGGCGCGCGCTTTGTTGTTGCAGTGCGTTCTGGTGGGCCGCGCTCAGGAGGCGTTTTCTGTGCTGTCCGTGTTGGATAGCCAGGATTATGTTAAGGTGAAGGCAGCTGTTTTGCAGGCTTATGAGCTGGTGCCTGAGGCATACCGACAGCGGTTTCGGTCTTGCGGGAAGGCCGCTGGGCAGAGTTATCTCGAGTTTGCTCGGGATTTGAGGTTGCATTTCACGCGCTGGTGCTCAGCTGCGAAAGTGGCTGATTTTGAGCGGCTGTGTGAGTTGATTCTCTTGGAACAGCTGAAGGATTCAGTGCCGTGTGCGGTTGCCACGTACATCTGTGAGCAAAAGGCCGAGTCGGTGGCTGTGGCTGCGGCGCTGGCGGATGACTATGTTTTGACTCATAAGTCCCAGTTTCTGTATAGTGATGGGCCTTCTCCGGGTAGTGGGCGTGGTGAGCGCCGCGCTGCGTCCGTGCGTCGTGGGGATGTTCCGCCTGACGGGCGTGCCGGGGCGGACGTGTGCCACTACTGCCGTGAGAGGGGCCACTGGAAGGGGGATTGTCCTGTGTTGTCATCTAGGGGGAAAACCTCGACTCAGAATGTTAATCCGGCCGCGTTTGCAGATCCGGATGGTTCTCCTGTTGCCGCTGCTGGAGTGTGCACTTCATATCCTTTGCATGTCCCCGACGCGCTGGCTTCGTATGCCCCTTTTATTCGGACTGGGTTTGTGTCCTTGCCAGGTGGCGCGAAAACTCCTATTCGGATTCTGAGAGACACGGGTGCGTATGATTCGTATGTCGTGTGTTCGGTCCTCCCGTTCTCTTCCCGTTCGGCTACTGGTGATTATGTTGTGGGTCGTGGCATGGGCTTGACAACGTTGCCTACTCCGTTGCATAGAGTGGTTTTGGACTGTGAGCTGGTGCGTGGGGAAGTGTCTGTGGGCATGCGGGCCGCGTTGCCCGTGGATGGAATTCATTTTATTTTGGGGAATGGCCTGGCGGGCGGCCGTGTTTGGTCTGCTTCTCCCTTCTTGCTGCGCGCTGCCGGTTCGCTTGTTGGTGACAGTGGTGTTTGTGTGACAGCCTCCCCTGTGGTTGCGCTGTGTCCGTCTGTTCAGGGGGGTGGATTGTCTCCGTCTCCTAGGGTGTTTCCAGCGTGTGCCGATACGCGTGCTATGTGCGCGGCTTCGCTGGATGCGGTCGCTGTGAGGGAGGACGTTGGTTTGTCTGTGGCAGATTTTCCTCTTGAGGTGTTTCACGAGGAGTTGGTCCGGGAACAGCGTGCTGATCCGTCTTTGACAGTGGCCTTTGGTCTGGCTGTCCCGGGGGCGGAAATAGCAAGCGTGGCGAGTGGGTACTTTCTGCATGATGATTTATTGTTTCGGAAGTGGACATTTGGGGGCGACCGGGTGCGTGAGGTTGTGTTTCAGCTTGTGGTTCCATCTATGTTTCGCAATGTTGTCCTCGGAGTTGCTCATGACGACTCTGGTCATTTTGGTGTGCGGAAAACATATTTGCATCTCCGCAGGCATTTTTTCTGGCCGGGGGCGAAAAAAGATGTGTCTGCTTTTCTTAAAACGTGCTGGGTCTGTCAGTGCCGGTCATCCGGCACCGTCAGTTCCGGTGCCGGATGACCCCTGCTCTGTTCGATCGGGGCGTGACTTTATTAGGGCTGATGCGTTGTCGAGAGCTCCTGTGGTTCGGTCTGTGGGTTCCCTGGTGTGTGGTGGTTGCCCTGTTTCTCACCTTCTCTTCCCCTTTAGGTGCCGGTGGAGGTGATGGTGAGGGTAAATTTGGTTGGGTGTTTGTACACGTTTGTATTGTGTTTTGATGTTTTGGTTTTGTTTTGGTGGTTCACGGGGATGACTCCCCATGACCCCCGTTTTTATGGGGGGTGGTGTTACGACCCCTTCTTCTTTTGTGGCTTTGTTAATTATGTTTGTGTGCAGGTGCAGCTGGAGTATTCGGCGGGGCGTATATAAGACCCGCCTACAATCGGCCTGGGGTCTTCTTTCTTGGCTCCGCTCCCAGGCCGGACCTGCGCCGCTGCACCGCGTTGTTGTTTTTGGTTTAGTTCTACATCTGTCATGAGGACTGGCCTGCATTGCCTGCAGCTCACACAATCAGGCTCATCTGCTCCACCTGGGTCTCATCAGCGCTCACTCTCCTCACCTGTTCATCACCCTATATAATCCCTCCTCAATGTCTGCTTCCCTGCCAGATGGTCATTTGCCTTGCCTGTTATTCTGTAGTAAATCTTGTCTTGTCCTAGATCCCTGTCGCTGACCTCGCTTCCACTCACGGACTCCCGATTGCCTGATCCCTGCCGGACTATCCTGAACTCTGCCCACCTGGATTTGACCTTGCTGCCTCTCACGGACTCCCGATTGCCTGCTCCCTGCCGGACTATCCTGAACTCTGCCTACCTGGATTAGACCTTTTTCTGGACCGACCTCCGCTATCTGCCTAGCCCCTCTTCCTGGTCCTGGTTGCCACACCTGCCGTCCGTTAGCTGCTCTGTTGCATCTATTAAAACTGTTAAACTCATCACCGTGTGGGCTGAATTTCCGGGTCTCCCTGAAACGATCATTACAGTACCATCTGGCCAACATGGACCCGTCGCCTACACACGAATGGCGTTCTTGTGTCGAGACATCAATCACCAAGTTGGAAGCTAACATGCAAGATCTTTTAACCATGATGACTAACCTCTCCACATCCGCAGGTGTTCCCGATGCTGCGACCTCTCACTCCTCCACGGTTACCTCCATGCATCAGACTCGGCCACCCCCAGAACCACGCCTCGCTCCACCAGAGGTGTTCACAGGACAACGTTCTCAGTGTCGTCCGTTTGTGACCCAATGTGAGATCCAGTTTGAACTCCAGCCATCATCGTTCCCCTCAGATCGGGCCAAGGTCGCCTATATGATTTCCCTGCTATCGGGAAAAGCGAAGGTTTGGGGCACGGCGGAGTGGCAGAATGACTCAGCAATTTGTTACTCTTTCAGAGACTTTTCTGCAGCCCTCATTAGGGTTTTCGATCCTGTGTTGCCCGAGAGAGAAGCGGCACGCAGACTTCTGACACTGAGGCAAGGCGATAAACGTGTGACTGAATATATTATTGATTTTCACACTCTGTCTGCAGAAAGCTCCTGGAATGACGCAGCACTGTGCGACGCCTTCTACCAGGGATTGGCGGAGGAAATAAAAGATGAGCTGGCCACCCGGGACGCTCCCAAGAACCTGGCTGAACTGGAGGTCCTCGCTACGCGGATCGATCTCCGGTTACAGGAGCGGCATGGGGAGAGGAGGTTTCTTCGCCGGAATCGCCAATCCGAAACCTGGAGCAAGCCGGCACATGACCCGCCCACTTCCGCTTCCGGTTCAGCCTCCCTTTCTGACGTCGGGGAACCCATGCAGCTTGGTCGGACCCGTCTATCCCTCACGGAGAAAGAAAGGCGGTACAAGGAAGGACTGTGTTTTTATTGTGGCGGGATGGGGCACATCGCTCACCGGTGTCCAGTGAAAAGACCAGACCCAGTAGGAAATACGAGGAGCCTACTGAGTCAACGGCAGTCATCGGAGACCTCGGGTATGTTTTCCATCACAGCTCAACTGACATTAAAAGACATGACAAGACCTTTGTCCGTTTTCATTGACTCAGGGGCTGACACAGAGTTTCTTGACATTGGGCTGGCTAAAGAACTCAACCTTGCAACTCGTGCCACGTCCAAGACCGTAAAGGTGATAGCATTAGATGGACATGTCCTACACCACATTACTCAAGAGACTGTTCCCCTGGAGCTGGTTATCGGGGGCAACCATCACGAATTTGTCTCATTTCTATTGATACACTCCCCTGTGGTTCCAGTCATTCTTGGAGCGTCATGGCTTGCTAAGCATAATCCTCACATAGACTGGAGCCAAAAGGAGATATTGGGATGGTCACCAGACTGTTCATCCACATGTCTTCGTACCGCTGCTCCTTCACCCAGGAACTCAAGGGCTGGGATTGATGATTATCCTAATCTGGCTGAGGTTCCCCCAGTTTACCACGACCTCAGAGAGGTCTTTAACAAGCACCGTGCAACGTCTCTTCCACCTCACCGCCCTTACGACTGCTCCATAGATTTGTTACCAGGAACGTTCCCTCCTAGGGGACGGTTGTATTCCTTGTCCGGCCCTGAGAACCAGGCTATGACTACATACATTGAGGAATCCCTTCAAGCAGGGATTATTCGCTCTTCCTCATCCCCAGCAGGAGCCGGATTTTTTTTTGTAGAAAAGAAAGGCGGTTCCTTACGACCCTGCATCGACTATAGGGGACTCAATGACATAACTGTTAAGAATCGTTACCCCCTGCCTCTCATGAATACCGCGTTCGACCAGATCCAGGGGGCCACATTCTTCACCAAACTAGATCTTAGGAACGCTTATCATCTTGTTCGCATCAAAGAAGGAGACGAATGGAAAACCGCATTCAACACGCCCTCAGGGCATTATGAATACCTTGTCATGCCATTTGGGTTATCCAACGCGCCTGCGGTCTTCCAGGCGCTAGTGAACGATGTCCTCAGGGACATGGTTGGTCAATATGTTTTTGTCTACCTGGATGACATCCTGATCTTTTCCAAGGACATTCAGTCCCACCAAGAACACGTCCGCACAGTGTTACTCAGACTGTTACGGAACAATCTCTATGTTAAAGCAGAGAAATGTGAATTCCACCGTCGGTCAACTTCGTTTCTTGGGCACATAATTTCTCCGGACGGTGTATCCATGGACCCAGCCAAGGTAAAAGCTGTTGCCGATTGGCCAACGCCATTTAATCGGAAACAACTGCAACGCTTCCTTGGATTCGCCAACTTTTATAGGCGTTTTATTAGGAATTTCAGCTCCATCGCTTCTCCGTTACACGCTCTCACGTCCACCAAAAACAGATTTACCTGGTCAGAACAGGCGGAGAGTGCGTTTCAATGTCTTAAGACTTTATTCACCACCGCCCCGGTTCTTTTCTCCCCAGATACATCCCGGCAATTCATTGTGGAGGTTGACGCATCTAACACCGGCATAGGGGCAGTTCTCAGCCAGAGGTACGCTGACAACAAGATTCACCCATGTGCTTTTTATTCCAGGAGTCTGTCTTCCGCGGAGCGAAACTACGATGTGGGCAACCGGGAGCTGTTGGCTGTTAAATTGGCTCTGGAGGAATGGCGGCATTGGTTGGAAGGGGCCGCCAAACCATTCATTGTCTGGACCGACCATAAAAATTTGGAGTACTTGCGTACGGCAAAACGACTAAACCCCAGACAAGCCAGGTGGGCTCTGTTTTTTGGCCGGTTTGATTTCTCCCTGTCTTACAGGCCGGGGAGCAAAAATGTGAAGCCGGATGCCCTGTCTCGGATCCATGATTCCCTGGAGGACGACCACATTGAGGATCGACCAGAGTACATCCTGCCGCCCTCCGTTCGTTTGTTCGTGACCAGGACCGAAATCGAGCAGTTGGTGATGGCGTCACATCAGCAACACCCGGTACCGGCTCAGTGTCCCAGAGACTGCCTTTTTGTTCCCGGACAGCTGGTCTCTGATGTCCTGTCCTTCTGCCATAACTCACGCCTGTATTGTCATCCAGGGGTCAGCAAGACATTGTCTGTGGTTCGTGATCGGTTCTGGTGGGGCACGCTGGCTAGGGATGTCAAGGACTATGTGCTGGCCTGTCGGCACTGCTGCCAGGCAAAGTCTTCTCGTCGTCCGCCTATGGGGCTGCTGCGTCCGTTGCCCATACCTAATCGGCCCTGGTCACATATTTCCATGGATTTTGTTACTGGTCTTCCTCGTTCTGACAATTTCACTGTTCTGCTCACTATTGTAGACCGCTTTTCCAAGATGGCTCATCTGGTTCCGCTCCCGAAACTTCCCACGTCAAAGGAACTCGGGCTCATCCTCTCAAAGGAAGTATTCCGCCTCCATGGACTTCCGGCCAGTATTGTCTCCGATCGGGGTCCTCAGTTCATCTCCCGCTTTTGGAGCGAGTTCTGCGCCCTCCTGGGAATCAAGGTGGACCTGTCTTCTGGATTTCATCCCCAGACGGATGGCCAAACTGAGAGGGCCAATCAGGAGGTGGAGACTAAACTGCGCATGTTGTGCGAGCAGGATCCGGCTTTGTGGTCCCAGAACCTGTCATGGGTGGAATATGCCTTGAACTCTTTGCCTTCCAGCGCCACTGGATTGTCTCCATTCTATGTTGTCTACGGTTACCAGCCCCCTGTGTTCCAGGTTCAGGACCGGGAGGCTCGAGTCCCTTCGGCCCATGCTGCAGCCCAGCGCTGCCAACGGGTCTGGCGGCGGGCTCGTCGGGCACTGATGACCTCCTCCGTTGTGTACTCTAGGACGGCCAACAGGCGTCGGGTTCCTGCCCCTGGTTATCGGGTTGGTCAAAAGGTTTGGCTCTCCACCAAGGACCTTCCTCTGCGGTTGGAGAACCGTAAATTGGCTCCCCGTTTCATCGGCCCCTTCCCTATAGTGCGGATCATCAACCCGGTGGCTGTGCGCCTTGGTCTGCCCCGTACACTCCGTGTTCACCCTACGTTTCATGTTTCCAGGGTCAAGCCTGTGTCTCTGTCGCCTTTGGCTCCCTCCTCCAGGCCCCCTCCTCCCGCCCGGTTCGTTGCTGGGGGTCCGGTCTACTCTGTCAGTCGCATCCTCCGTTCCCGGCGGCGGGGCCGCGGGGTGCAGTATCTGGTGGATTGGGAGGGTTACGGCCCGGAGGAGCGGTCGTGGATCCCTTCCCGGTTTGTGGTGGATCGCTCCTTGATCCGTGCTTTCCATCGCTCTCGTCCGGGCTTGCCTGGTGGTCCGTCAGGTGCCGGCCCTTGAGGGGGGGGTTCTGTCATGAGGACTGGCCTGCATTGCCTGCAGCTCACACAATCAGGCTCATCTGCTCCACCTGGGTCTCATCAGCGCTCACTCTCCTCACCTGTTCATCACCCTATATAATCCCTCCTCAATGTCTGCTTCCCTGCCAGATGGTCATTTGCCTTGCCTGTTATTCTGTAGTAAATCTTGTCTTGTCCTAGATCCCTGTCGCTGACCTCGCTTCCACTCACGGACTCCCGATTGCCTGATCCCTGCCGGACTATCCTGAACTCTGCCCACCTGGATTTGACCTTGCTGCCTCTCACGGACTCCCGATTGCCTGCTCCCTGCCGGACTATCCTGAACTCTGCCTACCTGGATTAGACCTTTTTCTGGACCGACCTCCGCTATCTGCCTAGCCCCTCTTCCTGGTCCTGGTTGCCACACCTGCCGTCCGTTAGCTGCTCTGTTGCATCTATTAAAACTGTTAAACTCATCACCGTGTGGGCTGAATTTCCGGGTCTCCCTGAAACGATCATTACAACATCATACAACAATGCATTCATTATATTTATACACACAACCAAGCACGCCCTGACATTACTGATATTGCAGACAATCACACTTCATGATTATGTTATTTTGTCTTAATTTTTTTGGTTTAATAAATAATTATAATTGGTTTTCTTGGTTGTTCGGCGTTGTTTTGTTATAACCTTAAGGCTGGTTGTAACAGATGGCACTGGATTTCCTCCTGGCCAAAAGAGGAGGAACCTATCAGGTATTTGGTACTGAGTGTTGAACTTGGGTTCCTGATGCTACTGATAATCTCACTCCCTCCAACATAATTTAAGGGAACTCCTTGAGAACATGACATCTCATGAGGTCCTGGGATTTGTGGTCTTGGATTTCATCAGGTCCCTGGTGGCTAATCCCTTTAAAGGTTTTCACTCTCCTGATCTCTATCTTGCTCCTCTTCTGTCTGTTTACATCATGTTTCCTCCCCTGCTTTGGGTCTCTGGTAACAAAGACTATTTCTTCCACTATGGTTTCTGTGTTTACTTTACCATCTTTCCCTCCCTCCCCGCCCCGTCTACTGAATCCCCCAGTTTACCTTTTACTATGATGATACTGGTTTACCTTTGGATTTCTCTAGTGGTGATGAAGAAGACTGCTGTACCTTGGTGTGATATGTTAGGGTATATACTGTATACATTTTATGACTTTTTACTTTTGCTAAAACTTCATGGGTGTCTTTGCTTTTACAAAAACAGCAGCTCTTATCCTTCCTTCATTCACACTTGTTTTGATGATGGGTTGTTTGAATCTGTGTGATTTGTTGCCCTTGAAGTGATTATAACTGTGGGTGGGCGGTCTTTTGTGTGAAGGTGTGATAATGAAATTTCTTTCTGTGATTAATAAAAAACATGGTTTTGTTTTAATCAAAAGAGGGGAGTTGTGGTAGAAATTGTACTTATTATGCTTTATATAAATTATAATCACACCTGTAATAATTTTCCTTTTATTATTCATATTATTTATTCATTCATTTATTACTTGTATTCACTCTGATTGATCCTATTTATACTTTTTACATTTTTCAACATCCTATCCATTTGTGCATGCAGTGTGTTTCTGATTTGATGCTGTCTTGTAAGAGAGACAGCGTGACCTTGTCTCCTCAGGCTTTTGATAGTGGCTACAGTCTGAGGGTGCCAGCCTTCAGACTTATGCATCCAACTTGAAGGTCTGTAGAGAGGAAACTCCACTCTGTCTGGGCCTTATCAGCTTAGGATGGCTTTCAAAGGTTAACAGAAAGGCATAAAACTCTTGTTTTTTTTTGTTTATTTCCTTTTGATAAACTTTTTTTTTTTACACTTTTACTCATTCCAGATTCTTGCAGATTCTTCTACAACACAAGCCATAATTTGAACTGAATCTAACAGGATTTATATACAAAAAGTTAAAAGCAAGGTCAACGGATGTAGTGCCCCCTGCTGGACTACATGATTATTATTGATTGTATTCATTTTTTAAATTATTATTATTGTAGATTATTGTAGACCACACTCGCTTTACACTCTATTTATGTTTCCATGTAATTTTCAGTTTTATTTGCTTTTGTTATTTATTTATGCCTACTTTTACTTGTGTATTTTCTTATCCCCAAAATGATTTATTTTCATATTTTGCGCAGCATGGTGACAGCAAACCATAGCAGGTCTGACTATACTGTTTTTGTTAAATACAATAATTTTTTTTTTCAATTCAGTCACTTTCAAGTTAATTTTTCCAGGAAGATCTTGTTTCACGCAGGTTCGTATGCTGTGCTGCTCAAAGGGAAGAGGATGCAGTGCAACAGCGAAAAAAACTGAGGAGATTCAAACCGTTTCTTCCAACCGTTCTGATGAGTAATGTCAGATCGCTAGCTCAGAAAATGGATGAGCTCGAGGTGCGAACAAGATCTCAAAAAACACATACAGAGTGCAGTTCTTTTGTGCTTCACCAAGACATGGCTGCATGAACACATCCCAGACTGTAATATGTCTGCACACTGCTTTAAGACTGAACGAACGTATCGCAGCAAGTCAGCAGAAAGCTAAAGGGAGGTGGAATTTCAGAGCTTTTTAACCACTGCAGGTGCCATCGTGGACATGTTAATGTAAAGGATAAGATCTGTACAAAGGACATCAAACTGTTAGCCATGAGTTTTCATCCATGTTTACCCAGAAAGGTTACCTGTGTTATTTTGCTAGTGGTGTATATCATACCTGGTACCACTGGAGACAAAGCTTGAAGAGACTGAACCTGAACAAGGCTGCAGGTCCAGATGGTTTCAGCTGCAGGATTCTGAAAACCTGCTCAGAACAACTATGGTGGATTCTTCAGCACCTTTTCAACACCAGCCTGAGTCAGAAAAGACTTCCTGTGCTGTGGAAAACATCCTGCTTTGTTCCAGGACCTAAAAAATCAGAACCACCTGAACCAAATAACAACAGACCAGTTGTTCTAAGATCTCACATTGTGAAAGTCCTGCAGAGACTGTTATTGGCTGACCTGAATAAGCAGGTCACAACCTTTCAGGACCTGTTATACTTTCCTTATCTTAATGTTCTTGGTGTTGAAGACGCCATCATCTACCTGCTTCATGTGCTTTGATAGCACATGAAGCAGGTTGAAGACGCCATCATCTACCTGCTTCATGTGCTTTGATAGCTCAAGCCCATAAACACATGCAACAAGAAAAAAGCCGATCAGCTAATCAGCCATCATGATTCAGGAAACAATATGAGAGGAGACGAAGGAAGCAGCTGCTGCACAAACAGAGACGACCAGAGATCCTCTAGAGCAGCCATGTTGTGGGAAAAGTGTGGGTGTGGAATCCTCAAAGCAGAAAAGAGTGGGGGTTAAAATACCCTCATTCTCTATGGAAGCCATTTCCTTGGGTTGCTGGCATTGGATGCTGAAGCATATGTGTATATATATATATATATTAGTGCTGGGCAACCCTTAAAATTTTTAATCGCGATTAATCGCATGGCATGCTGCGATTAATCGCGATTAATCGCATTGTTACGCGCAAAATGTCTCTTTCCTTTAAAAAAAGGCCTACAGCTATAAAAAGAAAATGCAGTAAGTTTTGGTCTATAAACACAGTCTCCAACCTGCAACTCTGGAGCTGCAAGTGTCTCTCTGGACCTTCCACAATGCCTCTAAATATGTAGCTAAAATATTTTTTTAAATCTATCTTTCTTGTCATTAGATTGGAAACCATGGACTTTTTTTTCCTTTATTTTACAACATTTTCCACAAATATCTACATTCCTTAGCAGAAAGTCTGTCTATCCTCTTTTTTTTAATAAAGGTTTTATGTTTTTCTTTATTTTAAAACCTTAAAAATGGAAATAAAAATGTGGTTCTTCAAAAATAACAAACATCCTATGGTGGCTCTTCATTAAAAATATATATTAACTTGCCTTTTTGAAAAGTCTCGTAACATCCGCATCTCTAAAGTAGTTTTATTTATCTGGCTGAGGGAAAAATGGCTCTTTGGATTGGAATGGTTGCAGACCAGAAACAGGTTTAGCAGCAATTTTCAGATAAAATATTTCTTCATATATATTTATAAAATCATATATGTATACACACACACACACATATAGATATATAGATTTATATTATATTTAAGAAACCCGCAGCAAATCCGCCCTCAAGGTTCTTAGTTTGCATCCATGATATATTTTTAAAATTTAACAAGTCTTCAAGGCAAGAGTCCATGAATGTGTTATATATATATGTATATATATATATATATATATATATATATATATATATATTATGGCATTCAATGTGGATGGCAAAGTAAGAATTTCATTGTTCAGGGAAACTTGTGTCCTTATTGGGGAAATAACAATAGAACAGAACAGCCTTTATTGTCGTTTTACAAAGTACAACAAAACTGCAGTGGTGTTACAAAAGAGATGCACACACACACACACACACACATATATATATATATATATATATATATATATATATATATATATATATATATATATATATATATATTGATAAAGTATTTTTAATTTAATTTTAATTAAACATTATACGCTGTTTGTGTTTATTATTTTCCTAAAGTTGTTGTTTTTAGGTCTACCGCCCCCGACCCTCATAGACCTTCTTGTTAAAGATGCTCCAGGTTGTCAACAAGGTTGAGGTCAGGAGATGATGGTGGCCACACCATCAGTTTTTCTCCTTTTATACCCACAGCAGCCAAAGATTCTGCAGGTATTCCTGCGTCATGGATGGAGCGCTGGCTTTACTGCAGCAGAAATGCTCCTCTGTTCCTACTGTCCGCTGGAAACTGCACATGTTTACCAGAGGTCATTCTGACACCCTCCCACACCCTAGAGCTGTGGTCTCCAACCCTGGTCCTCCAGGACCACTATCCTGCAGGTCTTAGATGTCTCCCTGCTGCAGCACACCTGATTCTAATTAAATGGATCTCTGACAAATTCTGCACAAGTCTGCTACTGACCATTAATAGTTTGAGTCAGGTGTGTTGCAGCAGGGAAACATAGAAAGTCTGCAGGATAACAGGCCTTAAGGACCAGAGTTGGGGATCTTTGTCCTAAAGGGACCTAGCATCTCACTAACCATTATTCCAGCCCCAGAAGAATTCCTCCACCACCCCCTTGTTGACGTGGCAGCCTTGTTGGGAAATAATGTCCATCCGCCAACATCCAGACCTCCATCCATCTGGACCATCCAGAGTAGCGTTCATCAGTAAATGAAACTCTTTGGAAATGAGTCTTCTAGATTTATGGAAATGTAAAATGTTTTCCTTCCTTCCACGAGAATTTAAACTATCTCACCCCTTTTTATTCTGGAAAGATCTTGCTGGGTCCATTTAATTAACTCAAAACTCAAGAACAGCAACAGGGGCTGGGTCATACAGAGAGCAGCACCATACAGCTTCACTTCTCTTTTAAAAATAAGCAAAATCTGAACACTGGATCAGATATTCAAGCTGGGGATGGTAGCTACAGCAGCTAGGGAGCACAAGGAGCAGAACTAAGCAGCTGACCCTTCTGCCTGCAAGTAATGCAAGTTAAATTGACCAGGAGGATCAATGAAGTAACTGTGAAGCGTGTGTGAGAAAGGATGGAGCAAAGATTTAACCACTTTCAATAGAGTGGCAGGCGGCGTTTGTGGACAGTGTGAAACCTTCTTAAAACCCTGTCCTTCCACTCGTTCCTAAATTTCCGAGTCAAGTCCTTCTCAAATGCCAACTGGATGAGATTGGCCTTGCGCTGATGAAGCATAGTTAGGCGATGCTCTGTGAAGACATTTTTAAGAGTGGAAAATAAATTTTCACTGAATGCAGTGCTGGCTCCAAAAGTCAGTCCAATTTTAAATGCAGTGAAGACAGTGGGCATTGCTTCCAGGGGCCTCTGGAACTGTTTCAGAATCTGTAAGGATTGATAAGTTGAAAATTAATATCATTACAATCATAATGACTTCCTAGAAAAAATTATACATTAAAATATGTATGCAGCTAACATCATATTGAACAATACAATTAATCCTCATCTTATTGAACCAAATAGGTAGGATGTTATATTTTGACTGCTTAAAGGCGGCTTGTTGCTGAAACATTTCAGTTTATTTTAAAGGTCCCAAATGACTTTGCCGTGACAATAAAGGCTATTTAATCATTCATAGTTTTTTAATATAATGATGAAATTTTTTTTTTGCCTATCCTTAATCACCTGTTTCATTGTCCACTTTCCCTCATCTGGTGGAGAAGAATCTTTTATATGTTTCTCAAGAAAGTTGCGAGCCACTCCTAATTCAGAATCCACAGCCGCTGTCTTGGTCAGGTCAAGTAAAGGCTTCACCTTGCACATCCAAGAATGTGGCTTGTGCAGGATCCAGGGCATTGAGTGCCTCCATCAGGTCACAATTATGTTTCCCGAAGCGATTTTTCATTTCCCCACATACTGAGTCAATGCAACTGTAATAAATCCTATGTAGCTCTGTTTCATCATTGCAGTCTGCATGTGTGTTGATTTCCTAAACCACATAGTCAGCAAGGGTAGAGTTCTGTGTGCGCCGTCTCTTTGATGGCCTTGTTGTGACACACTGGGTCAGGATTGCCTGGAATTCTGTCTCAGTGCGGATCTTCTCAAGACAGGAGCATGCACTCCTGATGAGCTGAAAACCTAGAAGGAAAGACAAACCCCATATTGTTACCGTGTAGATAACATTTACAGTGCAGCATTGCATGACGAAACAGGGAAATGAAACAAAAACAAAAATGATAAGTTCTAAAATATTGTGTAACAAACATAGATAAACCAATTTTTCCCATGACAATTTAGTGATTAACTTAAAAATACTGTACGTGATACATTTATCCAAAGTCAAGAAATGAACTGGATGATATGCAAGTCCTTTAAAATGGCTTAAAGAGTTTATTATAAATCCCAAAGTACTTCTACTACTGAACCAAAAATGGAGCTGAAGCTGTGTTCTGTTTTTACTGTTTTGTTATTTGCATCTTTTTTTTTTCATGAAATAAGGGATACATGTAATTTTTCTATTTTCACTTTATTTTCATTCATCCTTTTTAATGTGTTTCATGTTCATTGTGAAGCCCTTGAAGCTCTTTGAGTTGCATTTCTTGCATGAAAGGATTAATGCAAATAAAGTTTATTATTATTAATACAATACAATAATACAATTTTGTCATAAGTAGATATATTTTATACACCATCTAGATTAAAAATAATATAATATTCCTTCACCTGTCAGCAGGTCCATGTCTTCAGACTGCAACATCTTGTTTGGGGGGTCAAGATAAGCAAGGATCTTGTGCACCATCTTAGCCATGAACTTAAAGCTGGGCTCAGACATGCTCCGCCACAATCCTGCTGCTTCAATGCGAAGATCTGCTCCAAATGCCCAGTTGCTGGTGATCTCTTGGAGCAGGGTGGATAGGTCATCAAATGATTTCAGAATGACTGAAACTGCAGAGCAGAGAAAATAAATTAATATTTTCAGGTGGGGGAGTTATTTACAGAGCATGCAGTTGCAAACATTCAGCATCATCATTACCAACTAAATCTGTTGCAAAATGTCCACTCCAACGTTGGTCCAAAAGGCGCTTGAGTGTCTCTCCTTTGTAGAGAATGGTGACAGTTGGTCTTCTGCAGAACTTGTACAACATGTTACACACACTGAAGAAGTCCATCACAGCCTTTTCAACGGCCAGGGCATGGGTGACCACCAAGTGCAGCTGATGGTTATAACAGTGAACATATGGTATCGCTTTATCCAGTTTTTCCTGAAGCAGCTTCTGTACTCCTCCATGATTACCCGACATGAGGGAGGCACCATCATACACCTGACTGATGATGTTCTCAGGGCTCAGGCCAGCATTGATCAGTTCTCCTATGATGGTGTCAGTCAATGTAACCGCATCTCCCTGGTCAGCTGTGGCTATTGTTAGCAGGCGCTCAGTTGGTTCACACAAGTCATTAAGAAAGCGGAGAACTATGGCGATATTTTCTCTTCCGGTTGGGTCTCTGGTTCCATCTGCTTTTAATGTGTAGAAGGATTCACCAACTTTTTCCACTATATGCTCTCTCACCAAAGCACTCATGACATCTATTAAGTCGTTTTGAATGTCATGACTTGTGTATGTTGCATTGCGAGGAATAGTTTTTGCTATCTTTGCTAATTCAGCATCCTTCCTTAATGAAAACTCAAATAGAGATAAAAATAGCCCACATCCATCCTTATTCATTCCAATGAATGCATCGTGGTCACCTCTAAAGGGCAGCTGGTTCACAGCAAGGAACTCCACAACATCAATAATTGCAGACACATAATATCTGTTGTGCTGTAGTTGGTCAGTGTTAATTAAAGTAGATATTTCCTTACTTGTGTGAATGCGTCTTTCCTTGTCCTTCCACATAGCCTCACAAGTCAAGTGCTCTTTGGAGCCAGCGTGCTTGTTCAGTCCCTTTCCAGTTTCCACTGCATGTTTCCAGTCATGGAAACCAGTTACACTGAAAGTTGAATCAGTGGGTCTGGGTCCCTGAAACATCCTGCATGGATAGCAGTATGCAGCATCTGCTTGAACCGAATACTCCAGCCAGGGAAAGCTTCCATACCACGAACTGCAGAATCACCCTTTTTTTCCAGAGAAAAGGCGCGAAGGAAAGCTCTGCATAAGTGGTCTTTGAGGCTTTTCTGTGCCAAGGTCACTAGGCTGCAATGGCGTGTTTCTGTTCCTCACAGCTGTAATGTTGCTGTGAACCTCGGTGCTTATGTTGTTGTTGACGACGTCACTCACGTTTATTCCATCATGCAGATGAGTCATGCTGCTTGGTGCTGCTCCTTGTGCTCCCTAGCTGCTGTGGCTAACCCTCCTAGCATGACTGTTTACTCCAGTGTTACTGTTGACAACGGTCCTTATGTTTCCATTAGAAGTGGAGCTGTATGGCACTACTTTCTGCTCGCTCCCACCTGTCCGTCTTCTATTTTTTTTTGGAAATAATGTAGTATGTTCATACCGACGACTGCAAAAAGCAGCTAATCTCACAGCAACCGGAGCGGTGAGCTTAATTGTTTGACCTAATGACCCGCCCCCCTCCGTTTGTAATTGGCTAACATGTTGCCTTTGTTCATTGGTTGGATTGTAGGATTGACACATCAAGATAGATAGTTTGAAAGGAAGATGGATACTCCGATTAAAAAAACAAAACCCAGACCCAAATAAAATAACGAAAAACTGCTTTTAGTCCAGGGCGGGCATAGCTGAGTCCATGGGCGGGCACGGCCCCCCAATGCCCGCCCATGCCGCCGGGTCTGGGCCAAATACCCCGTGTAGAAAGACCAACGCTCTGGTTCCGAACAAAGGAAAGAATGTGGGATAAACACACCGTTGATGTGATGAGTATGTGACCGTGCGCTAAGGTCCAGCAAACCAGAAAAGCAATGGTTCTTTCCTAGGCGATTACCATAAATAAGCGCCCAGATCCTACCAATACGGAATCCTGTTTAGTAAAGGACGGGCGGAGGCAACTTATCCCTTCAAGATCACAATGTTTATTACAAAGAAATACAAAATAAAATACAACCCTAATCCATAGCAGGAGGGAGGGGCCACCCCACTGGCGACAACTATAACCAGAAAGAAAAGGTCAAAGTGGAATGTGAATACCAAGCGGGCCCAATCCGCTTCGTTAAAAACAACATGCAATAAAACCAATTAAATTCAAGAAAACCACAGCAACCTATATTCCACTATACATAAATAATAAAAGCAAAACCATCACAGACGATGCGGTGATGGGCCACCCCACTCCACACCCAGTCCTGTCTGCTGTCGCCACTGTGAGACCTCCACACCAACCACTGGTAACAGCTAAAATCAGTATCCTGAGGGGAACACAACAATGGACAAGTATTAGTAAAAAGGAAATAAAAGAAGAAATAAATAATAAAAGTAGTTCTAGAAAAATAATAAAAACACCTGGAACAAAGCGGCAGTAGCAAGGAGGTTGGCACCTATAAACAAACAAAATCAAATGATTAATAAAAACTCTAGAGGGGTATTGCATGAAACCAAGATAAGGGATTAAGCCGGGATATGTTGGTTATCCTGGCTGAATTTAGCCCTAAGTCGGTTGCATGAAAGCAGCTCAAACTAATCCCGGCCAAGTTACTGTGGTGATTTATCCGCTGCAGCTAGCCTGCTCCAGACCAGGCTAACTGCTCAGGCTAAGATTAATCCTAGCGAGTCACCTGCATGTCCAACGTCAATTCTGTGAGGAATTAATGTGTTTTACAGCATGTCCATGGTCTTCCTAAGTATGGCGCGTCATTTTAATCATCCAGTATTAAAATATTACATATACAGTCACTGTACATTTAATCGAAATCTGTTCGTAATCGCAACAGTCTTTTTATATGGATTCGAGTTGTAGTATTATTATTCTATTCTATTCTACAGTCATTTAGCAGATGCTTTTATCCTAAAAGTTTGGCTAAAAAAGGCAGATTTGATATAGGTCTGAAATTGTTCAGGTCCAGAGGATTAAGTGAGGGTTTCTTTAGAATTGGTCGAACTACAGCACTCTTGAGACCAGGGGGGACACAACCAGACGACAATGAACTGTTAATAATAGAGAGGATGTGGGGACCCACGGTGTCGAAGATGCCCCTCAAAAATCTAGTGGGCAGAATATCTAATTTGCAGGTAGTAGGATTTGCATGCTGAATAAGATCCTTTAAGTTGGATAAAGAAATTTGTTTAAAATGTGTCAGTGAGGACCCAGTTTGGTTCGGGATATCAAAGTTGCCAGGGGCAGGTGGAATGTTATTCCTAATGTTGGCAATTTTATTAACAAAATGAATGAGAAACTGCTCACATTTTGCAGCAGAAGCATCGATAGGAGGGGTAGGAGGGCAAGTAACTAAGTTTATTGTTTTAAATAATATTCTAGAGTTGTTGCTGTTTGAGATTAACTCTGAGAAATACAATTTGCGTGCTTCTTCCACTGCCAATTGGTAGGCAAGCATATGGTGTCTAAGGTTTTCTAAAGATACCACAAGTTTATCTTTTTTCCATTTGCGTTCTGCTTTTCTGCATTGTTGTTTTAACTGCCTCATATGATGATTAAGCCAGGGTAGGAAATTCCTTTTGATAGGTTTTGTTTTATACGGGGCAATAATATCTAGAATTTCCTGGCATGTATTATTGAAATTGTCCAGGAGTTCAATTACTGATGACACATTTGTTTGCAAATTGCTAATCGGTGCAGCCAGAAACATGGTGCTAAAACTGTTTGTTGAGTTGGGTTTGAAACTGCGAGTACGGCTGCTTGATGTAAGCTTTTGTATGGTAGAATGCAAATTAGTTTTGAATGAGACACCCTTATGGTCAGAAACACAGAAATCCAAGAGGTTTACATTATCAATGTCAACTCCGAGGGAGAGGACAAGGTCAAGAGTATGTCCTCTGTTATGGGTTGGATTTTTTACATGTTGGACTAAGTTAAAAGAATCTATAAGACTAATAAAATCAGTGGTAAAACTAGAAGAACTGGGACAACACACATGTATGTTAAAATCACCAACAATGATCACCCTATCATATTTGGCAATAGTGCACACAAGAAAATCTGAGAATTCTTCAATGAATTCATTGGTGGCTTTAGGTGGCCTATAGATAACTGCACAGAATGTTGGTGGTGGGCCACAGAGAAGAAAGGCCAGGGATTCAAATGAAGAAAACGTATCATTAGGGAGGGCGGAGCATTTGTAATCAGATTTATAGATCACTGCAATTCCACCTCCACGACCAGACAATCTTGGGTGATTAAAGCTAGAGTACTCAGGTGGACAGGCTTCAGTTAAGGGGATAGTACAGGCAGGTGTAAGCCACGACTCAGTAATAAATAAAAAATCAATATTATTTGACATGATGAACTCTTGGCAGAGAAAGGACTTATTTGTTAGGGACCTCACATTGAGAAGACAAAAATTAGTTGTGCGTGGGGTAAGAAAAGGAGTAGTAATTTTAACCTGAATTAGGTTTTTTCTAAGGCAAAAAGGAACAAATGATTTTGATTTTGACCCAATGGCACCATGGATTCTCTCCCGTACAACTGTTCCAATGGGAAATACCTGCAGTGGCCAGCAGGGGGCGACCTCAGCGGCGGTGGAATGTGCAGTCATCGGAGAAGAAGAGGCTGAGGTCACAGTGGGGGTGTTTGATGTAAATGTAAACAGTCATGCACGTGTGCAAGTTTGCACCGCGTGTTGCATATTAGCCGCAAGTATGCGGCAACCCGACCTGTTCGGATGAAGGCCATCTCCACAAAACAGTGAGGCACTGTTCCAAAATAAATTAAAATTGTCAATAAAACTAACATTATGGGAACTGAAGATTGAGTGGAGCCAAGTATTAAGTCCAAGTATTCTGCTGAACCGGCCAGCGCCGCGGGACAACGTGGGAATGGGGCCTGAAATGAAGACACTCAGTCTTACAGAGTCGAGGAAAGTGAGAAGCTCAATGAAGTGTTTTTTAGTGATTTCCGAATGCTCGTGTGCTGTATCATTAGTCCCCACGTGAATTATGAGCCTGTGGACTGTGACAGGAGCTGACTGCAGGATGACCGGGAGTTTCCTTAAAATATCGGAGACTGAAGCACCAGGAAAACAGTGCGTAACTGCATTGAAAAATCGGATGTGTTTTATGATTGAATCTCCAACTATCACCGTAGTAGGAGAGAAGAGTGGCCTTGGTGGGGATGAATGTAGGATGTCCTGGGGTTGTGAAGAGATTTCAACTGGATTGTATTTTCTCATGTCGGAGACAGGCTGTGGGACAACAGACTCGAGTCCCGCGCATTGCGTTGCCAGAGGTGGTGTGGAAGAAGGAAAAACACCCCCGGAGCACCGGAGCACAGCCTCTTTGAGGAGCCTACGTCAGCGGGAGGCCGAAGTCATAGGCCGGGATGTGGAACGCTGAGGGATCCGGTGGTGTCGGGTGTGTTCGGACACTGGGCCAGAAGATGGACGAGTCTCCGGCTCCACCAAAACAGGAGCAGCATCAGCCGGACCATCACACAGCAAAGCAGCACAATCTGGGGTACTCCTCCGGAGCGCAGGGAAGTCAAGAGAGGACTCCAGGTCTGGAGGGACCTGTGCCGTTCTGCTAGTACGAAGGGGCGCCGGGGAGTCGATAGCCAGGGCCGCGTATCTGTTCGATAGGCTCAGGGGCGGCGATCGGGACGTATTTTCTGATATCCTCGTTGGCCCGCGGACAAATACCTCTTCATCTGATATCAACCCTGGCCTGGGAGTTGAACAGAAAGAGGGCCGTGGGCAGGTGGATGGATCCCACGGAGCAGTGTCCTGAAGAGCAACGCTGAGTGAGGCAAGACGCTTGGATTGTCCACAAGCCACGTCCATAAGTTTGTGGAGGAGTACTTCTTTTTTCTTCAGCTCAGCTTTGAGACGCCGATTGTCCTCCTCAAGGTCAGTAATAATACCAGCAGCTTTTTTAAGAAGTTCTGTATCATTGGTACTGTTATTTGTAGCATTTACTTTGCATGATGTGCTGAGACCAAGTGACACGTCTGAGCTGGGTGACGCCATCTTGCAATCTTCTCTGTCAGATGAATTCATGAGGCCTCGCTTTCACCATCCCTCGGTGCCACACAGAGCTTGCCACACACACGGTTACCTTTTCATCAAAAGACGGGAGGCAGAGAACGACCCCAAACCCTCCTGGTACACCCGTCTTTATAAAACAAAAGAAAAGGAACCATTATTCCCAATAATAAAACACACGCCCTAGACGCCGTACCTTCTATCCTTGTAAGGTGTTCCGCTCATGTGGCGATGAATCACCTGGACCTTAAATGGATGCAGACGACTACGCACACGAACCTACTATTGTGGCGTCCTAGCTGTCTTTTATAACAGCCATCAATAACGAAGCCGATGTGCGCGCAGTTCGCCAACCCGGAAGTGTGTCGCCCGCTCCTTCCGGTTCCTTCCGGTTACATTCGTTCCGTCCGGTTACAAGTAGATGACCGGCAGCTGCAACTCATGAACCTGTCAGGAGAAAACAACCACGCCCACACACACACACACACACACACACACACACACACACAGAGGAAGAGTCCAGAGTCCCATGACACATTCAGCTTAAAAAAGTGCAGGACGTGTCTGGACTGCAAAAACATTTATATATAAAACATCAGATGCAGCCCATAAAATGTGTTCACCAAACAGTTCAAACTTTGTACTTTTATTCAGACACATTCTAAAAAGTATTTCAGCATTTACAAAAATAAACATACAATACAGAATGCATCATTTACATTACAACTGTGGCTTTAATAGTCCAAATAGGATAAACATCCGGAGTATTCTTGGTTCTGGTTGTCTGATGGCAGCAGTTTCATGCTGCAGCTGAAGGCAGTCTAATCCAGGAATTTAGACTTATTCACAGATAAAAGTCCAGTTTCTCCAGTCAGTACCAAAGACTAATGCTCTTTTTTCCTGTTATATTCAGTACAACTAAGTCATCAGAAAAATGCAGCCAGGTAGATAACTGCATGTTTAATCCTGTGGAAGGAAATAAAACAGACTTAATAATGAACCATTATTTAGGGACAGTGAAGAACACACACCTGACTCACCTCTAAAACAGTCTCTAAATTTCTTCTTTTATTGTCTCCATCTGAATTCAGTGGTATATTTGTTGGTTCTTCTGTGTCACCATTTGTTTTCTCCTTCTGGTGGAAAAAAAAGAAAATACACGTGATCGAGTGCGAGATAAACCAAATGTTCCAATTAACAGCTGTTCATGAACCTATTAAAGTTGTAAAAATTAACAACAGACATGCCTTTGCTCCACTCCTTCGTTTACCTGTGAAGAGAAATAAAACAGTAAATAAACATCTTCATCACATTCATAACTGTGTAAACAAACACAAACATCCACTGTCCTCACCACTTATTAGAGATAATATTCTCTCTCTGTAGAGAATTAAAAGTCCAACCGTCACTATTGTTAATAATAAAACAACCACGCTGATCCCAACAACAACTACTTTTGTCAAAATGGAACCTTTTTCTCCACATTCAGCATCAGATGAAGACGTTCCTGCTTTTATCTGCTGAAGGTTTTTAGATTCACATCTGAAATGACAGAGGGAGATTTTTACAGAAGAATGTAGAAATACAACAGATTCCTGCTGTTCTTAGAGATGAAATGTGTTCATGTCTTACTGTGTGTGTGGCTGACAAGATGAAGATGCTCCATCTGAAAATGTTCCATCTCTGCAGTCGGAGCACTCAGTGTCTGAGGAGGATGTTCCTGCACACATACAATGATACCATCAAGCTGCTTCATTCAGCTGCACAGAAACTTTCATCTAACTGGCCTCTAATGTGAACGTGGAGAAAAACTCACCGTTTGTACTGATGTACTGTCCTGGTTCACAGCTGCTGTGTTTCTGTGCTGCTGCACAGCTGCTCTTTGTAGAGTGGATACAGAAGAATCCCTCTACTGGTTCACACACAGTATCTGATGCTGCTGTACACGGCTGCTCCACCTTCAGACCACCACCTGTCAGCACCAGAGGTTACACTTTATTCTGTTATATGATGCAGAACAACATCATTTTATTTAACTTTAAACATTTTAAACAAGGGAAACTCCAACAAAATAACTTATTTAACATGATTTAAAATTACCTTTATATTTCACACAGTTTACATTTGGTTTCCTTGTTGGAGAGAAAAAGTAAAGTATCAAGTAAAATGTACCTGAATCACAGATACGACATGGAAAACATTGTTTAAGTCCATTAGGTTTGTCTGTATATGATCCATCTATGCAGGGCAGACATGACGTACTTCTGATCTCTGTGCAGTCAATTTTAACTCGACTTCCTGTTGAAAAAACAACTATTTAATTCCAGACAGTCTTATTTTACTGAAGGTAAATATGTAGTTAATGGACTCTTACCAGGGGGACACATGGGACAGCATTCATTCCCCATTTTATACTCAGATGGATGGCAGGTTAGAGTATGGACAGAAAAGGCTCTCATCACAATCACCTGTAAAGTAAGAAAAGAAAATTCCTCAAAATGACAGAATTTCTTTTTTTATCACTTAAATTTTTATTGCAATTTCACAAGTAAATGAAAAATACAATACAATTGACTAGGAAGGAAAAAAAAGAAAAAAAAATTTTTTATAGTAAAGGAAAAAAAACAATAACGGTAATTAATTGTCTGGAGGCGTTTTACTTTGGTTTTTAGTCCGTTCTTACAGTCTAGGATTTGATCAGTTGGTGTCATGTTTCATATAGAGGTTCCATTTTTCCAAGTTCTTTTCAAATATATTCTCTTTGAGCCTCAACTGGTATGTCATTTTTTCCATGGCACAGATTTCCTGGACAACCTCCAACCACTGCTCCTGTTTTGGAGTGTTCACGTTCACAGTGTCTTGTAACCAATTTCTTACTTGCTGCGAGTAATATTTTAGTCAGATACAGATCTTCATTCATTACAACCTTCTCAATATTCCCAAGATACATCACTGAGCAAATATTTGGAATCTTGTATCCCAAGATGTTTTCAACAACTGAGTTGACTTTTTGCCAGTACATTTTCATTTTTGTGCAGTTCCAAAAGATGTGAGTATGATCTGCCTCTACACTTCCACATAGTCTCCAACAGCCTTGTTGTGTACCGAGTTGTTTAGACTTTATCTCTGGTGTAATAAAATAACGAGTTAGATTTTTCCAACAAAACTCCCTCCATATTAATGAGTTTGTTGATGTGGATTGTGTCTCACACATATGATACCATTCCTCCTCTTGTATTTGAATTTTTAGTTCTGCTTCCCATTTTGCTTTTATAAACAATGTCGATTCTTTCCTGCTCTCCCTCAAAGCTCGATAGAAAGCAGAGGTGGGTTGAGACCCTTTCTGTTTGTAAGCGTCCATTATAAATCCAATCACCTTACTTATAGTTTCATTTGGTCTCATCTCTTCTATGAAATAGTGTCTCTACTGCAAATATCTATAGAAGTCTTTGTTATCAAGGCTGTATTTTGTTTTTATATCTTGGAAACTTAGAAATTCACCATCTTCCAAAACTGTACATAGTGCCGTCATACCTTTTTTGGCCCATTCTTTGAATGCTTGATCATATGTCCCTGGCCTAAACTTAGAATCATACGCGGACCACCTCAGAGAGCATACATCCCTCTTAAGTTTGTATTTTCTTACTACAGTGCTCCATATTTCAAATGTAAATTCTACTATTGGATTCATAGCATGTTTCAAAGCAACCATCAAACGTTCATCCCCTACCAACATCTGGGTTGGGTAGCCTCGCACTTCCCTTTCCATTTCTTTCCATTTGGACTCGTAGTCAGGTCGACACCAACAGGTCCGAATATGGTAGGAATATTCTGTGAGGTTAGGCAATGCCATCCCTCCCTTGCTTTTAGGTAGTTGAAGTGTTGTAAATTTTATTCTAGGTTTTTTACTACTCCAAATGAATCTGGAAATCATCTTGTCCCAAGCTAGAAATTTGTTTTGGGGGATATTAACTGGAAGAGCTTGAAATAAATACAACAATTTAAGTAGAATATTCATTTGGACTATCTGTATTCTAGCACTGAAGTCTAATGGAAGGGCAGACCATCTTTCAATATCTTGGATACTTTTCCCAATTTTACTATAATTGTTGTCAAACATGTCAGGGAATGTTTTACTCAGAGTTACACCAAGGTACTTCATTGTTTTAGAATTCCATTTCAAATTGTATGCATCTCTTATTTGTCGGGATGGGGAATAATTTAACGAGAGAATTTGTGTTTTTGATATGTTCAATTTATATCCTGAATAATATTCAAACTCTTCCAGAAGAGACATTAGGTGTGGGAAACACACCTCTGGTTAATCAAGAAAAATATTGACGTCGTCTGCGAAGAGGCCAATGACAGAATTTAATGAAACCAGAATGTTCCACAGTTAAACACATGACAACATGCACTGATTGATAAAGTATTTTTAATTTAATTTTAATTAAACATCATACGCTGTTTGTGTTTATTATTCTCCTAAAGTTGTTGTTTTTAGGTCTACCGCCCCGACCCTCATAGACCTTCTTGTTAAAGATGCTCCAGGTTGTCAACAAGGTTGAGGTCAGGAGATGATGGTGGCCACACCATCAGTTTTTCTCCTTTTATACCCACAGCAGCCAAAGATTCTGCAGGTATTCCTGCGTCATGGATGGAGCGCTGGCTTTATTGCAGCAGAAATGCTCCTCTGTTCCTACTGTCCGCTGGAAACTGCATGTTTACCAGAGGTCATTCTAACACCCTCACACACCCTAGAGCAGTGGTCTCCAACCCTGGTCCTCCAGGACCACTATCCTGCAGGTCTTAGATGTCTCCCTGCTGCAACACACCTGATTCTAATTAAATGGACTCTGACAAGTTCTGCACAAGTCTGCTAATGACCATTAATAGTTTGAGTCAGGTGTGTTGCAGCAGGGAAACATTGAAAGTCTGCAGGACAACAGGCCTTAAGGACCAGAGTTTGGGATCTCTGTCCTAAAGGGTCCTAGCATCTCACTAACCATTATTCCAGCCCCAGAAGAATCCCTCCACCACCCCCTTGTTGACGTGGCAGCCTTGTTGGGACATAATGTCCATCCACCAACATCCAGACCTCCATCCATCTGGACCATCCAGAGTAGCGTTCATCAGTAAATAAAACTCTTTGGAAATGAGTCTTCTAGATTTATGGAAATTTATGGAAGTCTTTCTTAATGTGAACACCCTCCTTCACTAGTTCCCCTGGAAAACCATCGATCAGACCTGTTTGAGACTGTTATCAGTGATCTGAACAACCTTTCCTGCTCGCCTTCCTGCTGCTGGACCAGTCCTGTAAACATGAAGCAGCTCCACTTTTTATTAATAAACTATAGAATATTTTTCTCTGAAAACTGAAACTTTTCCTCATCAGAGAGAATCAGAGAGAAAACTAAACTCAGAAGTGTTTGTTAGATTAATGATTCTGTCAAATACACAGTCTGTAATAAATATTTAACTCATCAAAGCAGGAAAAGCTCGGCTTGTATTAATAACATGGTCAGTGAGTGTTGCTGTGAGGAGGTTTATTTACTACAACAGATCTTTTACCAGCACAGATGCAGCCGCCGGAAGTTTTCTCCTTAAAATCATTTCATATGATCAGTTGAATGTTTTCTTCGTGTGAAAACTCCTCGTCATTCTGATTTGGGATGAAATTAGTTGTAAAATCCAAAACTGCCAGCTGACATCTGGAAAGAACAAGAAAAGATTAGTGGTGTACAAACACTATGATCACTGGTAGTAGGGGTGGAAAATATCAGCCAAAAATTATATTACGATATTTTTCTAAACTATCTCGATAACGATATCATAGACGATATTGATGTCTTTGGTCAAACAGGAAATAAAAGCCTCAGTAAAATCCTTCCATCTATTGCTCGACTTGGTATAAGGCATACAGCAAAATAGCCTTGTTTGTCATATATATATATATATATATATATATATATATATATATATATATATATATATATATATATACATACAGTGCATCCGGAAAGTATTCACAGCGCTTTACTTTTTCCACATTTTATTATGTTACAGCTTCATTCCAAATGATATTAAATTAAGCTCTTACCTTCTACACACAATACCTCATTATGACAAGGTGAAAAAAGTTTTTTTGAGATTTTTTGAATTTATTAAAAATGGAAAACGAAGAAATCTTATTTACATAAGTATTCACAACCTTTGTCATGGAGCTCAAAATTGAGCTCAGGTGCATCCTGTTCCCACTGATAAGCCTTGAGATGTTTCTACAGCTTAATTGGAGTCCACCTGTGGTAAATTCAGTTGATTGGACATGATTTGGAAAGGCACACACCTGTCTATATAAGGTCCCACAGTTGACCATGCATGTCAGAGCACAAACACCAAGCATGAAGTCGAAGGAATTGTCTGTAGACCTCCGAGACAGGATTGTCTTGAGGCACAAATCTGGGGAAGGATACAGAAAAATTTCTGCTGCTTTGAAGGTCCCAATGAGCACAGTGGCCTCCATCATTCGTAAATGGAAGACGTTTGGAACCACCAGGACTCTTCCTAGAGCTGGCCGGCCGCCTACACTGAGCAATCGGGGGAGAAGGGCCTTAGTCAGGGACGTGACCAAGAACCCGATGGTCACTCTGGCAGAGTTCCAGCGTTCCTCTGTGGAGAGAGGAGAACCTTCCAGAAGGACCACCATCTCTGCAGCAATCCACCAATCCGGACTGTATGGTAGAGTGGCAAGACGAAAGCCACTCCTTAGTAAAAGGCACATGGCAGCCCGTCTTGAGTTTGCCAAAAGGCACCTGAATGACTCTCAGACCATGAGAAACAAAATTCTCTGGCCTGATGAGACAAAGCTTGAACTCTTTGGTGTGAATGCCAGACGTCATGTTTGGAGGAAACCAGGCACCGCTCATCATTAGGCCAATACCATCCCTACAGTGAAGCATGGTGGTGGCAGCATCATGCTATGGGGATGTTTTTCAGCAGCAGGAACTGGCAGACTAGTCAGGATAGAAGGAAAGATGACTGCAGAAATATACAGAGACATCCTGGATGAAAACCTGTTCAGAGCGCTCGAGATCTCGGACTGGGGCGACGGTTTATTTTTCAGCAGGACAATGACCCAAAGCACACAGCCAAGATCTCAAAGGAGTGGCTTCAGAACCACTCTGTGAAGGTCCTGGAGTGGCCCAGCCAGAGTCCAGACTTGAATCCGATTGAACATCTCTGGAGAGATCTGAAAATGGCTGTGCATAGACATCTCCCATCCAACCTGAAGGAGCTTGAGAAGTACTGCAAAGAAGAATGGGCCAAACCGCCTAAAGATAGGTGTGCTAAGCTTGTAGCATCATATCCAAAAAGACTTGAGGCTGTAATTGCTGCCAAAGGTGGATCAACAAAGTATTAAGCAAAGGCTGTGAATACTTATGTAAATGTGATTTTTTCGATTTCCATTTTTTATAAGTTCAAAAACTTAAAAAAAAAAAAACTTTTTTCACCTTGTCATAATGAGGTATTGTGTGTAGAATTTTGAGGTAAGAACTTAATTTAATATAATTTGGAATGAAGCTGTAACATAATAAAATGTGGAAAAAGTGAAGTGCTGTGAATACTTTCCAGATGCACTGTGTGTGTGTGTGTGTGTGTGTATATATATATATATATATATATATATATATATATATATATATATATATATATATTTCTTCCAAGCAACTCCTGCTGTTGGTTCTGCTTAGAAGATGCGTTATAATATCCAAGGAATTTAAAATCTGTACTAACCCTTTATCTGCCAGCATTTAGTAACAACACTGATTTGTAGCTTAAACTGAAATACTCTGTCCTTCTTCTCTGGATGATTTCTTTACCAATTCAGAAAAGCTGGAGATGAACATGGAAATTTATTCAGATTATTAAATATGTTCTTCTGAACTTCTGAAACGTAGAGAGTACAGAAAATATTCATTCTAAGCTTTTTTAAAACTGGAAAAAAACAACTATATTTTAATTAATTTAGATCCAATACTTTCATTCCCAAATCAGCAACAGCTGGACTTTTCTAATAAAGAGATGCAGTAAAACCGCGTTTACAGTGAGTTTGATCCCAGTTTAATATCATCATGGCAAAGTCGTCATTTATAGAAACTGTTCAGTAAATGTCTCATTCTTCTTCTGAACAGTGGAGAGGAGCCAATCTGATGAGTTAACTTTATTTTAATACAAAACAGTAACAAGCTAACGTTTATGCAGCTGTGGCTCTAACCTTGATGCTAACATTAGCTTCATATTACAGTGACTGACCTCTCCAGGTGTATTTTAAGGTGGATGAAGGTGGATGTGATGGATCCAGTCCTAGATGTTGTGGTTTGCTGGTCTTATACTGGTCCCTCTTAAGTTTTTAATTCCCAAAAGTCACAGCGGTGCTGAAGCCGCAACTACGTCCACTCGTGCTGTTGGTCAATGTTTTGATTGAGTGCACGTGCACTGCAGACATGTCTGTGTGACGTTACGTCTAGAGAAAAGACAGCAGACAACACAGTCAATAGATAGGAGCTCAGACAGAGATAAGTCTCCTATAAGACCCGAAAGAATCGCTGGATTTATCACTACTCCTGCTTTAACAAAGAGTCTCTATAAGGGTCTACATATAGCGACAGTCGATAAGTTGGCTGCATTGGTGTGCAATGGAGGCAGGTCTACTTCTGGTATTTGCCCGAATTCACCATCGGAAGCAGCAGATGTGTACTGTCTTTAGGAACAGGTGAATTACAGGTTGTTTGTTTGTTTTTGCAACATTTTTTCTATTGTACAACCACAGGCTGCTTTGGCCTCCAAATGTGTCCTTGTTCACCTAATAAGCTTGATTAAAATAGACCAACTTAACTTCCACAGAGTTTACTGCTGCCATGGTGGCTGCGGTGTATCTCTCCCCCAGACACAAATGCTAACTTAGCTCTTAGAAACCTGTACAGTGCCATCAGCCTTCAGCAGAAATACACACACATTATTATGAAATGTTCTGAGAAACTAATTAGAAGCCACATCACCACAAGTCTGCTACCCACATTGGACCCCCACCAGTTTGCATACAGGGGGAACAGGTCTACAGAGGATGCCACTGCTCTCCACACCCCCCCACTCATGTGGAGCAGCAGGGAAACTATGGCAGGCTGCTCTTCATAGACTTCAGCTCTGCTTTCATCACCATCAAACCAAGCAGACGGTTAATAAACTACTGGACTTGGAGTTTTCACAACACATCTGCACCTGGAATTACAACTTCCTGACCGAGCGCTCCCAGAGGCTGAGAGTAGGACCACATCTCTCCTCAAACCTTAGCAGCAGAATCAATATCAGAATCCGAATACTTCACTGATCCCGGAGGAAATTGTGTAAATTATATGGCGTTTATTCGGTTCCAGAAGCAGCGCGCTTGAAACCCGTGCGTGCGCATAAAAACAATGCACGCGCACAGGGATCACCGCGCGCGAGTACGTGATATGAGCACGTAAATTAGTACCCGCGAGTTAAAACACACTTCGCGAGGAGGCATTTCTGCATTGCGAGGGAATAACACAGTATTTGCAAGCAGAGAATCACCCTCGTGAGAGCTCATCAATCCACTGTGTTCACACATGTGGACCAATGTCCTCGCAGCAGCGACCCGCTCGCTCTCAGTTCTGTCACTGCACGCTTGGCTTAACAGTCCTCCCTCGCTAGATTGCTGGAGTTTTGAGACTCTGGAGGCGGAGACTTTGGCTAATGTGCCTTATCCTCTGATTGGTCAGTTTTCGGACTGTGAGTGCGGTCACGTGGGTCATGGAGCCTCCAGTACAGTGTGCCTCTAGAGAGAGAGTGGCGCCACCGGAAGCTCAAAACGCTTGCCGATCACGTGGTCCATGTAGCCTCCAAAAGTTCCAGGAAGTGCTTGGCGGCCAATACAAAATAATAGGAAAACTACGATAATTGGTAAATAATGATCAATGGAGGCTTTGCTTTGCAATATTTTTATAGTTGTGTTCATTGATATGAATCATCAAAGTTTTACTAAACCTGTTTGACATCAACAGCAATGTAAATCGTAATATTTTCTGTTTTTTTAACCTTATCTTTCAGACTTGACTGAGGCATACCAACAGGTGACGACAATGGTTTACCAATTGACTACACAATAAATCTAGGCTCACAGCATAATGATAACTGTTCTTACAGGAAATCTATATCCAATAAATAAAATTTAGATCCCAATTCATTTCAAATAAATGGGTTATCTATTCTTACTTATTAGTATCTACTTGTGTGAATTGCTTTTAAGTCTTAAGACTTATTTTGACTGAGGCAGACTGACTCACAATATAATGTGTTCTTACAGAAAATCCATGGCAAATAAATAAAATTTTGATTTCAATTCATGGAAAATACATGGCTTTCTATCACTATTTGTTAACTATCCCAAGACTTACTCCCTACATATACATAATAAATCAGACAAACACCCTTTGTTTTCCAAATGCATTTAATACCTAAAAGAATTCCTTTATAATAAAACTCGACTAGATCAGCATGTCTAGCCATTTCTTTTCTCTGCTATCCTTGAATACAGTCTTCACCATGGTATGCTGTGCTGCATGGGGATGCTCCAATCGCTCAGAGAAAGGCGTGCGTATGTATGGCTTCCCCAAAGACAGGGACAGAAGGAAAATATGGATGGCCAAAGTCAGCAGGATACATTTGACCACCATCAGGGACTGTGAAAACAAAAAAATATGTGAGGCAATCATATTAAAACAATGCATTTACACATTTTCAAAGACCATATCATTGGGAAGTTTATTTTTAAATTAAACACATCACAGGGAGATTATATGGTTGAGGTTGCAGAATATAGAAAAAAAGACAGGAAACACTTAAAAGTGTCCAAACCAGGAAGGTGAAGAAGAACAGTATCCCAGTTAACGTCAGGCAACCCCAGAACTGATAATACAACATAATTAATATATAATAGTATAATATATAGTGAATATATATGACTGAACTTTTCACCCTGCAATATCAAATGACAGCCCTAATATTGTATAATTGTATGTACTATTCCACAAAACAGCTGACTTTCTAGTTATTATGTAAAATGAACGGTGTAATTATTGGCCTGGCCTATAGTGTTAAATGTGTGAAATGCGGTGGTCACACATTATGACCCACATACAGAATCATCTTCATATCTTTGTCCATAATTCCACAGCCTTATAAATACATTAAAATTAAATAAAAATGTAACTACAATCGCTCTCCCTACACATTAACCTCGCTATCAGCGGCGTTGGATCAATTTATATTGACGAACAGAATTTACATTCATCAGCTTGTGGCATCTGTTGCTATCAGTGTGCTAGCATAAACTTTTATCGGTTTATAATCTCTAAATATATTAATCTAGACGGTGACAATCCATCAACATATTTAATTACTCATGTCAAGTTGATTTAGATGCACAACTGATATGGAAATATGACTATTAAAACATCTTACCTTGAAGAAGTGTAACTCCGACAATCTGCTCCATTGAAATACATTGACCGTCGCTTAGCTTTTGCTAACTTCCGGGAACTTTTGAGGGGCTCCATACGCCGCCATTGTTGTGAAAAAACTGAACCATTGCAGTGAACGGAGATGGCGCCACTCTCTCTCTAGAGGCACTCTACTCCAGTAGTCCCAAACAAACCCCGCGCTCCTGGACTCTACTACGGAACAGACAGCAGCGATCTGATTACTGAGGGTGGAAACTAAATAAACATATTATTGCTGCACATACACGTTTGTCACTGAATGCATTATTATGTTAATGTTAATTTAAGTGATGATCAAGTCATGTTTGACGATATATTAAATAAGTGAAACCAGCACAATAATTTCATACATTTTTGGAGGGAAATATTTATCTCAACCACGGAGCTAGCATTTATTAAAGATCAGACATGGTCCTCATTAGCCTCTATATTTCTTACTGATAACCGTCCTTACAATTCACTTTTATAAGGTTAAACGATTAGGTTGATACGGCTTACTTTCATCTTTTAAAGCCAGCCGTGTGGTAGCATGTAATGTCCCAGCAGTATGGACTTAAAGTCAAAGACAATGCAGACACCACCAAAGATCCCCTTCAGAGAGGACTGTCTCTCAGCTGCTTTTCAATGGTTTGTACTTAAAAGACCAAATTTGCACCGTCTCTCTTAAGGTGGATAAAAAAATAAAAAACAATAATAAAACGTGATCATGCTTAGTTTATGTTCTTACCTTTTCATCTTTTTTTAAAATTATGCTTTATATAATCTTATGTTTTTAATGTCTTTGTAAAGCCCTTTGAATCACCATGTTGTTGAATTGTGCTGTAAAAATAAAGTTGCTTTGCTCTGAATGTAAAATGAAATGTCTCACTGAGTAAGAACTTGGTTTAACTAAAAACTCACCTGACCTAGCTACTGGTGGGACTGGCACCACAGGACAAGAAAACAAGTGAAACCTTTCAAAAAACAAACTTTTTAATGACATAAGACAACAGGGCATCGCAATAAAGTAAATAAATTAGTTCCAGTGTGCATAATGAAATGATAAAAATAAACCTTGGGGAAGGAAAAATGACAAACTGATAGATATCAGTGTTCCTGCCTGCTGCTCCTGAATATTTTTTTTTTAAATGACTGTAATCAGTGGCGGTTCTACATTGAATTACTCCCAGGGCGAGATCCTCTCCGAGCGCCCCCCCCCCCCCCCCCCCCCCCGCGTCTCACCCGCCCCCTCTCACCCATTCCCAGCCGCCAGCAAAAACGATACAAACACAGAATTGTGTCAAAACAGACATTTTTCTTTATTAAAATGAACCCGAATGTATAAAACTGTATAACTTATCAGAACTTAAATAAACTTAAAAATGAACTAACTTAAATAAATGTTCTCTAAACTTAAATAAGTATTCTCTATATACATAAAGGTGGCAAAATATATAAAATCAAATATATACAAATGTAACAAGAGCAAAGAACAACAATATTATAAATAAAAAATTAAGAATAATAAATGAAATATAGACATATAGAATTAACAATGCGCAATAGCACACATATATGAAAACACACTACAGAAGATGTAATTATTACACTATTGCACTCAGAACACAACACACAAACTAAAACCTGACCTTTCTGGCCTTCCTGGATGCAAAATCATCAATAATATCATCATATGAAATATGCTCCCCTATTGACTGATTTATACTGATGACAGCAAGGCCAGTGAGCCGTTCCTGTGACATTGTTGACCTAAGATATGACTTAATTAACTTCAATTTTGAAAAGCTCCTCTCTGCTTGAGCCACAGTAACTGGCAGAGTGAGTGCAATCCTGAGAGCAGTCCAAAAGTTGGGGTAGATCTCTGATAGATCATTGTCATGTATGAAAGTGATGAGCTCCAGAAGGCTCTTGGTTTTTGATGGCAGGTCAGGGAAGTTCTTGATTTCCTGCACAAGCTCTTTAGTATCAAAATCAGACTTCCCTTCAAAGTGCAGTGTGGTGCCTAGTGCCTCACATTGCTCTGCCAACTCCTCATGTGCAAGACTTGGGAAATTTTTCAAGACACCAAATTTGTTTCCGACATTTTCCAATGTTGAAAACCTCTCCCTGGTGGATAATATGGCTGCATCAACAACAACACTGAAAAATCCAACCTCCAACTTCCTAAGTGCATCACTGAAAGGCTCATCATGTGACTCATATGAAAAGTGGCACTTTGTGGACCTCAGCCTCTTTTGCTTCAAAACAGCCTCCACATTCATGTCTTCACAGATGTCTTTGGCTGCCATCTGTGCAGTCACAAAGCCACTTGTCCTGTAGTTCTGGAGACCTTGCTCAGTCTTCTTCAAAAGACCCACAGCTAGGTCCACATCCATATTTGGAGACTGCATGAGTTTGCTGACATGCTGTATTGCAGATAGCATGTCATACCAAACAACTGTGCAGATGCTGAAGCGGTATGACCCCACCTCCTCAGACAAGGACTGGGCCTCAGCCTTTACGGCAGAGTCTTTGGTGTTGTCTCTCACCTCAATTAAGGCATCTCTCACAGCAGCTCCCTGGTACCTCAAGGGCTCAACGCTCTTAACCTTGCTCTCCCACCTTGTCTCTGCCCACATCTTCAAGGTGATGCTCACGTGTTTCTTCAGTATAGCCCATCTCTGGGTGGAGGCTGAAAATAATGTGTACAGCTTTTGCAAGACACCAAAGTAGCTCATAGCATCAACAGATCCCTTGGCAGCATCACACACAACTAAATTCAATGTATGTGCCCCACATGGCACAAACAGAGCTCTGGGATTCTTTTCTAAGAGCCTGGCTTGAACTCCTTTATTTTTGCCTTTCATATTTGCCCCATTGTCATATGACTGTCCTCTGCAGTCTTCAAAATGAATTCCCAACTTCTCAAGTCTTGCCAGGATCATGGATGCCAAGTGCTGGCCTGTGGACTCCTCTGCCTCCAAAAATCCCATAAAGTGTTCCCTGATAAGGGGCTTCTCTATCAGTGACACCACTCTAATGACCACTGACAGCTGCTCTGTGTGGCTTATATCAGGGGTGCAGTCCAGAATTATTGAAAAATACTTTGCCTGCTTAATGTCGTCCACTATAACAGATATGATTTTTCTGCTCATCAAATCAATCAGCTCATTCTGGACGTGATGGCCTAGATAGCTGTTGTGACTTGCTGTTCCACTTTGAACACGGTTAAGGTGATCTTTCATAATGGGATCAAACCTGGCCATAAGTTCAACCTCTTTGAGAAAATTCCCATTTGATGGTGTGAACAGTTTTTCTGTGTGTCCCCTTAGAGCCATATTTCTAACTGCCAGTGACTGCACAATAGCAGCGAGACGTGTCAGCACTGCTCTCCATCTCATCCTCTCCGCCTCCAGAAGTGTCATCTCCTGCTTATCAATAGATTCTCCCCTTCTTAACCTCACTGACAGTTCCTTCCATGCTTTCATGCAATTGAGGTGTTCTGGACTGTTTTCATGTGATGTGAGGTAAGCACTTGCATGTTTCCAATTTGTAATTCCTGAACTTGTGAAGTTAATGTTCCTCTTGGAAAACAGTTTGCAGCAGAAGCAAAAGAGGCTGTTGTTCTTAATGGAATATATGAGCCAACTTCTCACAATCTTTTCACCACTAACTAAGGTCTTCATAAAATATTGGTGGTGGCAACTTCTCCCATCACTCTCCTTCCTATTGAAAACAAAGTCACATGGCAGCTTACTTGGTCCTCTGCGAACCAGCTCTGTCCGAATCTTGTCAGTCAGAGGTAAGGGCCAGGTAGCAGGGTCGGTTGACAGAGGTTCATTCTCATCAGTGGGGTTGAGTTGGGGTTCAGCTCCAGGCATTTCTATCACACACATATTAGCATATCACTCAAAGCACATAAGAGTGGTGTATAACATGCAGGCCTACTGAGGAATATTAAAATTACATGAAACTGCAGTTGTCCAGTAGTGTTGTCACAAATACAGACAGACACACACACATACACAGCGACATGCAAAAACCAACCTGAAGGCTCATCATGCTGGGTAGAAGTAGAGGTAAAGGGATCTTCCCCAATATCAGATATTTGTGGAGTCATATGAGTAGCTGAGGACATAGATGGTAGCTCATCCTGAAGGGTCGAGACCATTCTAGGAGAGGACTGTGTATCTAATGAGGTAGATGGTAGCTCGTCATCCTGAGGCTCTGAGCTCATTCCAGCAGCGTCCTGTCTAGCAGGGGAGGTGGGTGGCTCATCCTGACCAGTGCCAGAGGATGCTCCAAAATATTTTAGAAGTGCCCCTGAAATTGCAGTTTAGTTACAAATGAAATTTATATAAAAACACCATAGGCTATAACTATGATATAAAACATCCATGAATTGGTAATGTAAGTAAACATGTCATTATATGCTAAATGTCAGAAGACCAATTAGCTCCCATCTCACTCCCTTGAATTCTACGTTTTGCATACTTTTAATTATGAATGTTTAAACTATGCTTTGTCATGGGACAGAGTGGCAATGGCAAACGTTATGTTCCTCTCTGAAACTATTTACATATTAGGCTAATTACAGTGCCACATAACCAAAATAATGGAAATACATAATAACTGAACTTGTGACCGAATTACTGTTAGCATAGCAAGCATCATAGCAAGAAGGCTAACTCATGTAACAGTTGTACTATTTACGACTAATTAACATTAGCTCTTCATTCATGACATGGATAGCATATACACAGAACTGCATACCTTTATCTTTTGCTCGTTTCTCCTCCTCTTCTTTTCTTTTTTTCCTGAATTGGGCACCTGATGGCTTTGACCTTTTTCTGTCCATCTCCGTGTTTATTTGACATTCGTCAATCAACAGATTACCCATCCCCCACCACTGTCACTCACCATCAGAAGTCAAGACTAAACCAATTCACCTTGGTGATCACATAATCATTAGTATTACCTGTTTTTATTTGCCATTTCAAACAATTCAAACAAAAACGTACAGGAATTATAGGCCTTTATTGATAATATTATGAGTGAAATGAATATTAACCCACTTATTTGTTTAGATTAAGATTATTGCCCTTTACAGTGGATCCCCCCGCCCCCACCCTGTTCCCAGAGGTGAACTATCCCACAAGTGACGCAGCCCCCTCTCCTTCCACTTTTCTCATATAGCTTCCTTATGGGTACCTTCTCATTAAGCAGGGGCGTCTGCTGCAGCAGGGGGCGCCAATTGCCGATTCCGCACACAGTGACATTGTACATAATAGAAAAAATTTTTTTCCCCCAAGAGCTCATGCCGCCCCCCACGTGACTGAAATTAATGCCGCCCCGGGCGGCTGCCCGGTTCGCCCGTGCCTAAAACCGCTACTGACTGTAATGGCTAAATTAGCTTCTGTGATAACGATGGGTATTTGTACATAATTAGATAGGGTGTCCAGGATGTACAGCTTCTGGCGACATAAAAACTCCAGGTAATCAAGATTCAGTGGTGTTGTGCTGAATCCTCTTTGTATTTTATGCAGAAGTCGTTCAAGCAGGTGACATCTCGGCTATTGACAAATGAAAGCATAGTTGAAGAAATGTGTTATGATGCACATATCAAACATGGCATTTTTTTAAGGTATAACAATTGAATGTTTAACATGCATTGGAAAAAACGTGCAATTAGATATAACGTGAATACTTATTAGTTATGCAAAACTAAAGCTAGTTTAACCAACTTAAAGCCATTTGAAATTCGCTGCACAGGTGCTGTTTATCTTGGCTGGGCAATGTGTGAGCATTTAAACTGACCAATCAGAGAATAAGGCACATCAGCCAAAGTCTCCGCCTCCAGAGTTTCAAAACTCCAGCAATCGAGTGAGGGAGGACTGTTGAGCCGAGCGTGCAGTGACAGAACTGAGAGCGAGCGGGTCGCTGCTGCGAGGACATTGGTCCACATGTGTGAACACAGTGGATTGATGAGCTCTCACGAGGGTGATTCTCTGCTTGCAAAAACTGTGTTATTCCCTCACAATGCAGAAATGCCTCCTCGCGAAGTGTGTTTTAACTCGCGGGTACTAATTTACTCGCTCATATCACGTACTCGCGCGCGGTGATCCCCGTGCGCGTGCATTGTTTTTATGCGCGCGGGCGGTTTTCAAGCGCGCTGCTTCTGGAACCCATAAAATTAGATCTGAGAAAATTCCCCAGGCAAATAATATGGTCTGAGTCCAGCAGCACAGAGTACAATGTCCAGTCTACAGCTTCACTCTTTGATGGTTATGTGGGCGGGGTTACACCACCGGTTATTGAAAAGAACAGCAAGCCCCCCTCCTCTCTGCTTTCTGCTCGTGGTGCAGTTTGTCGGCCTGGACAGTGTGAAAGCCTGCGATGGAAACGTCATCAGGAATATTCTGATGCAGAATATTCTGTACGGGTCCCCACAGGGCTGTATGATGAGCTGGTGTCCAAGCATGATGTTTATGGTGGAGAAGGATGACCAATCTCCATCTCTAGTGACCACATTTCAGCTGTTTGAAGAAACATTGAGTGTTTTTATATATTAGCTCTGGATAACTTCATCACATCTTTCATAAATTCTCCATCCAACCTAAGAAAGCAGGTTCAGGTATTTAACTTTTTATTCCAGATGGACATTTTAAACAAAGTTTTCTGTGATTAAAATTCTACACAAATGACAAACCAGCAGCGTTTCTGTTACTGTGAGATTACAGTATTTTATTACAGTCAGATTTCTGAAAGAAGCTGAAACTAAACAGCAGCAGCAGCTTTGACTTTTGGTTTGTCAACTTTCTAAATAATCCTGGTTATTTACATTATAGTTAGATTATAGGAGATGAGTTTAATTTAGACACAGAGATGTTTTCCTTCTTCTAACAACACTAGTTCAACAAGTCTGATCGCTGGAAATCCCCTGTAATCATTTTTATGAGGAAGAGAGATCACGTGACAGCATAAGTTACTGTTTTTAACCACATTAACTGAAATATTTACTAAGTTAAACAAGCTTAATTCGTTCTCAGTTCTCTCTAATTTAATGTAGTTTAATATAGATGAATAAAATCAGTGGATTTATATTAAACCACACCGTCTGAAAAAGTCTTGTTGTAATTCAACACCAGACTTCTGTGTTTATATCCATACGAAGCTGATTTCTCTGTTAAAGTAACTTATTTACTTTATTTTTTTATTCTGCTTTATAGATTTAATGTCTACGTTTTAAACTGTGATATTCGTTGTTTTTCTTTGTTTTAATCGTCGCTGTCCTTCATGTGTAAAACATTCATGTTAAAAAGAAAGTAAAATTTTCTCCTCTTCACGAACAGTTCTGACCTAAATTATAATGTCGTGTTAAACTAACTGGAAATCTACGTTTTGTATCAATACTCAAAGAAACAGAATAATTCAGAGTACTTACTGTATAAAGTTTTTAACAACGAAAAGAAAAAAAAAAGATCACATCCAGTCGACGTGAAGAAGTGAAAAAACTGAAAAAACTGGGTGTAAAAGATCCTCCCACAGAAAGGCTGCAGGACTGTTTCCTTTCACTTTACTTTAGTTAAACATTTACTGATTCCAAACATTAGAAAATGATGGACTGGAAGCAGAACATAGATTTTAAAATATTGTTTTAATTTTACTAACCGATACAGCTGGTTTACAAAAGAGAGACGCTGTGTGATTACGTTGTAGGCGCGTGTGTGTGTGTGTGTGTGTGTGTATGGGGGAGGGGGTGTTTGCATAAAATACAGATTGCAATCATGCAGGACTGGAATATGCTGCAGACATTAGAGGATCTGAGCTTCCTCTGGAAGTAGATTCTCCTCATCCCTTTGACCAAATAACCAAACCATGTGTTTTATATCTAATAAATAATTGATCCAACTATGAACATTAATCCTGATAGACAGATGGGTTATTTTAACAACATAATATATTGTTAAAATATTGTGTATTGTGTAATTAATTAATTATTTAATTAATTAATTTAAAAAGTCCCTATAATTTTAGAGGTGCTGGGATTCAGTTTAGCGGTGCTTCAGCAAAAAAGCGGCTAGAAATGCCTGTTGGTTTCTGTATGGGATGTATATATATATATATATATATATATATATATATATATATATATATATATATATATATATATATATATATGAGGTGTGCTCCCACATTACAGCCTTGCTATATGCTTTAGAGTCAGCAGTTAAACACATGGAGGATAAAAGCTGCACTGATGGGCCCAGACAGTGGGGACATCCTTCTGTGAGAACAGGCACATGAGCCTGTTTCATTACAATGTTAATACTCATAGAAATGACAAATCTGTATACCTTTTATCCTTAAACCATTTCTCCCAAACTTTCCTTTTGTTTCTCTAAACTGAGCACCCACTGGTGTCTTTGTCTTTTTTCTTCTCCATATGTTTATTTGGTATTAAATTTAAGAATCTTTACATTACCCAGTATACAAACCATACTTCATACGCACACGGGACAATGTCAGAGAAAAAACATACAAACCTCACATGAAAACATCCCATTCAGTCCATAAAATCTGCTTAGTCATGAAATTCTTCATACATTTATACAAATATTATTTTAAATGCTTGAATCATGTCCAGAGGTCAACAGATCGACATCATTTTAAATGCAGCTGTAATGCGTGTCCCTCCTGATGTCCAGGTTGGTCTTTTCTCTTCATACCAAGCAGTCTGTGGTCTTTTGTCTCTCCGTCTGGGTCTTGGAGCACGTTGCATGTCATGCTTTTACCAAACAGTTTTTACAGCCTGTAGTTTTTTCTCTCTGGTCTCTGGGACATTTTCTAACTGCATGAATGGCTTTTTCAAAACATCTGCTGAGCCATTAAAGGCTGTAGGAGACTGGGTCGCCATCTTTCTGTGGAACCTACTTTGTTCTGCTGCTGTGAGATGCTTTAGCCATCTTTACTTTGTGTAGGAGTCCTAGTAGCGTCCACACCTGAGTCTGGAGGTCCTCCAGGTGCCTTCATCTGCTATCGTCACCTGTCCCAGAGTTCTCAGCTCTGCCATGTTTCCACCACAGGGAGGAGGTGACTGAATGCTGGATCCATCTGAAGTCTCAACTCCCAACCATTTATCTCCCCAACAGGACTGTTGTCAGAGGTTAAAATCTGTGGAGAAAACCATTTAAAGGCAAAGGTTCCTCCGTGACAACGGGACTTGGGCATTACACCGAACTCCTGATGGGTCGTGGTTGAGGGCCTTGCATGGCAGCTTCCGCCATCAGTGTGTGAATGTGTGTGTGAATGTGATGTATGATGCAAAGCGCTTTGCATATCGTTCCAGGTACAGTAAAGTGCTATATAAATACCGACCATTTACCATTTAGCTCTGACAAGGAGGCATCCCCATCTGTAAGTGGTTGTCGTAGCTCTTCTGACCCGTCTAATCTCCTCAAGTGCTGATGGGGGTCATCAAGTCCAACAACATCCAGCACCTCAAGATATTTTGTGATGGTGCACTTCACCACAATTATGTCAGCAGAAGAAGCTAAAGCCAGAGTGAAGAGAAAAATGGCTGCGATGCTTTGAGGCCATTTCCTGGACACAGAGTCAGTGTGGTCGTGGCCATGGGTCGGAGTCCTGCCTCCCGGATACTCCACTCCTCACATAGAGGAGGAAAGAGTTTCCATGTGTGGCTGCACAGTCCTGATGGTAGATCCTGTAGCTGCAGCTCCTCTCGTCCGAAGACAGAATTCCCATTATCTATGAAAGCGTTCATAAATAAAACAGGATTTAGGTCCTCTCATTGTCCTAAGTTCCATACTGCAGTGAAGGGTACGGTCTGTTCATTTAGGGAGGTGTGAATGTGCAACCAAACTGATGCAGATCAATAAAACGAACTCTGGTCTGCCTAAAAATGTTAAGTCTCACTTCACTTCAAGTCCATCAAATGCAGGAAGTTGTGCTGCATCAACCAATCGATGAGCAAGTTTTCTTCTTCATGGTTTTTGTCTTCTCCTTCAATAATTCCTGATCCAGTGCCACTTCTGCCAAGAACATGATTAAAGGTTTGTTTGACTGCAGTGTGACAACAAACTGTGCTGACAGAGTAAAGCTGGATTCATCCTCGCGTGGCGCCTGCGTACGGTCGGGCCGGTCCAGCTGATGCTGGTGAAATGTGCTCTCACACTCGATGGCGTCGTGTTGAAGTTTCTCTTCGTGTTTACCACCCAGATTCAAAGAGAAGCTCCAGAAATCAGGAAACATGGAAACACAAACTGACCAATCACAAGGAAGTACTTTGTGTTAATGTGCTGCAGGCAGGTCTGGAAGACGTGCTCGTCCCCGTGGTGGAGATGGAAAAGCTGCTTCTGTGGTTCAGTTCTGTGCAGCACAAAGTACCAGCATCCAGCTGCAGTGTAACTGGATTCTGGAACACATGAACTCTGCAGTGAACAGACACGCTGGGTTTAAAAACATGCTGTTTAATCCTGTGGAAGGAAATAAACGGACTTCATAATGAAGCATTAGAAGATCTGCAGAGACGTCACAGCCTGACTGAGACAGTGAAGAACACACCTGACTCACCTGCTGGGGTCAAACGTTTGATCCATCCTCCCTGTTTTGAGATAATGGCATCTCTGTTTGGTCTGTTGTCCCTCCAGGTCTTCTGTCCTGTTTGGTGACATTAAAAAGCAAAAAAAGCACAAAATTTAATTTAGAACTAGATTTTCCCATGAACAACTGTCACCATGAAAGTATAAAAAGTAAAAAATCATACGTCTCTGTGATTTGCTGCATTCCTTAGTTTACCTGTGAAAATAAAAAAGTAAATAAACATCTTCATCATGTTCATAACTGTGTAAACAAACAAACATCCACTGTCCTCACCACTTATTAGAGATAATTTCTTCTTTCTGTAGAGAATTAAAAGTACAACTGTCGCTATTAATAATAAAACAACCACAATGATCCCAACAACTGCTGGTGTCAAAATGGAACTTTTTTCTCCACATTCAGCATCAGATGAAGACGTTCCTGCTTTTATCTGCTGAAGGTTTTTAGATTCACATCTGAAATGACAGAGGGAGATTTTTACAGAAGAATGTAGAAATACAACAGATTCCTGCTGTTCTTAGAGATGAAATGTGTTCATGTCTTCATCTCTTACACAAACACTTCTTCCCTCATGCCTTCCCACTGAGTAACTACTATCATTACAGATTGTTTACTTAAGTTACACCACAATTCTGTTACCTAAACAAATGTTACCTAATACCCCTCTTTGTTATTTATATGAACAACAGAAAATAAATATTCACTCGGATGGTAGATTACGTATCGTTTATTGAACACGTATTCAAAGCTGAGATAGGGATGACAGATGTGAGGTGTCAATGCTGTCCTTCTGATACATCAGACTCCCACAGCCAGCAGATGGAGCTCTTTGGTTTGGTCAAATGATTCAGAACACTAAACCATTTTCAAGCATTTGGGTCAAAGTTGGCTCGATGAATTCATGAGGCCTCGCTTTCACCATCCCTCGGTGCCACACAGAGCTTGCCACACACACGGTTACCTTTTCATCAAAAGACGGGAGGCAGAGAACGACCCCAAACCCTCCTGGTACACCCGTCTTTATAAAACAAAAGAAAAGGAACCATTATTCCCAATAATAAAACACAATAAAACACACGCCCTAGACGCCGTACCTTCTATCCTTGTAAGGTGTTCCGCTCATGTGGCGATGAATCACCTGGACCTTAAATGGATGCAGACGACTACGCACACGAACCTACTATTGTGGCGTCCTAGCTGTCTTTTATAACAGCCATCAATAACGAAGCCGATGTGCGCGCAGTTCGCCAACCCGGAAGTGTGTCGCCCGCTCCTTCCGGTTCCTTCCGGTTACATTCGTTCCGTCCGGTTACAAGTAGATGACCGGCAGCTGCAACTCATGAACCTGTCAGGAGAAAACAACCACGCCCACACACACACACACACACACACAGAGGAAGAGTCCAGAGTCCCATGACACATTCAGCTTAAAAAAGTGCAGGACGTGTCTGGACTGCAAAAACATTTATATATAAAACATCAGATGCAGCCCATAAAATGTGTTCACTAAACAGTTCAAACTTTGTACTTTTATTCAGACACATTCTAAAAAGTATTTCAGCATTTACAAAAATAAACATACAATACAGAATGCATCATTTACATTACAACTGTGGCTTTAATAGTCCAAATAGGATAAACATCCGGAGTATTCTTGGTTCTGGTTGTCTGATGGCAGCAGTTTCATGCTGCAGCTGAAGGCAGTCTAATCCAGGAATTTAGACTTATTCACAGATAAAAGTCCAGTTTCTCCAGTCAGTACCAAAGACTAATGCTCTTTTTTCCTGTTATATTCAGTACAACTAAGTCATCAGAAAAATGCAGCCAGGTAGATAACTGCATGTTTAATCCTGTGGAAGGAAATAAAACAGACTTAATAATGAACCATTATTTAGGGACAGTGAAGAACACACACCTGACTCACCTCTAAAACAGTCTCTAAATTTCTTCTTTTATTGTCTCCATCTGAATTCAGTGGTATATTTGTTGGTTCTTCTGTGTCACCATTTGTTTTCTCCTTCTGGTGGAAAAAAAAGAAAATACACGTGATCGAGTGCGAGATAAACCAAATGTTCCAATTAACAGCTGTTCATGAACCTATTAAAGTTGTAAAAATTAACAACAGACATGCCTTTGCTGCATTCCTTCGTTTACCTGTGGAAATAATTAAAACAGTAAATAAACATCTTCATCATGTTCATAACTGTGTAAACAAACACAAACATCCACTGTCCTCACCACATTTTAGAGATAATTTCTTCTTTCTGTGGAGAATTAAAGGTCCAACCATCACCATTGTTAATAATAAAACAACCACAATGATCCCAACAACAACTACTTTTGTCAAAATGGAACCTTTTTCTCCACATTCAGCATCAGATGAAGACGTTCCTGCTTTTATCTGCTGAAGGTTTTTAGATTCACATCTGAAATGACAGAGGGAGATTTTTACAGAAGAATGTAGAAATACAACAGATTCCTGCTGTTCTTAGAGATGAAATGTGTTCATGTCTTACTGTGTGTGTGGCTGACAAGATGAAGATGCTCCATCTGAAAATGTTCCATCTCTGCAGTCGGAGCACTCAGTGTCTGAGGAGGATGTTCCTGCACACATACAATGATACCATCAAGCTGCTTCATTCAGCTGCACAGAAACTTTCATCTAACTGGCCTCTAATGTGAACGTGGAGAAAAACTCACCGTTTGTACTGATGTACTGTCCTGGTTCACAGCTGCTGTGTTTCTGTGCTGCTGCACAGCTGCTCTTTGTAGAGTGGATACAGAAGAATCCCTCTACTGGTTCACACACAGTATCTGATGCTGCTGTACACGGCTGCTCCACCTTCAGACCACCACCTGTCAGCACCAGAGGTTACACTTTATTCTGTTATATGATGCAGAACAACATCATTTTATTTAACTTTAAACATTTTAAACGAGGGAAACTCCAACAAAATAACTTATTTAACATGATTTAAAATTACCTTTATATTTCACACAGTTTACATTTGGTTTCCTCGTTGGAGAGAAAAAGTAAAGTATCAAGTAAAATGTACCTGAATCACAGATACGACATGGAGAACATTGTTTAAGTCCATTAGGTTTGTCTGTATATGATCCATCTATGCAGGGCAGACATGACGTACTTCTGATCTCTGTGCAGTCAATTTTAACTCGACTTCCTGTTGAAAAAACAGATATTTAATTCCAGACATTCTTATTTTACTGAAGGTAAATATGTAGTTAAAGGACTCTTACCAGCGGGACACATGGGACAGCATTCATTCCCTATTTTAATAGCAGATGGATGGCAGGTTCGAGTATGGACAGAAAAGGCTCTCATCACAATCACCTGTAAAAGTAAGAAAAGAAAATTCCTCAAAATGACAGAATTTCTATTAATGAAACCAGAATGTTCCACAGTTAAACACATGACACCATGCACTGATTGATAAAGTGTTTTTAATTTAATTTTAATTAAACATCATACGCTGTTTGTGTTTATTATTCTCCTAAAGTTGTTGTTTTTAGGTCTACCGCCCCCGACCCTCATAGACCTTCTTGTTAAAGATGCTCCAGGTTGTCAACAAGGTTGAGGTCAGGAGATGATGGTGGCCACACCATCAGTTTTTCTCCTTTTATACCCACAGCAGCCAAAGATTCTGCAGGTATTCCTGCGTCATGGATGGAGCGCTGGCTTTATTGCAGCAGAAATGCTCCTCTGTTCCTACTGTCTGCTGGAAACTGCATGTTTACCAGAGGTCATTCTGACACCCTCACACACCCTAGAGCAGTGGTCTCCAACCCTGGTCCTCCAGGACCACTATCCTGCAGGTCTTAGATGTCTCCCTGCTGCAACACACCCGATTCTAATTAAATGGACTCTGACAAGTTCTGCACAAGTCTGTTACTGACCATTAATAGTTTGAGTCAGGCGTGTTGCAGCAGGGAAACATTGAAAGTCTGCAGGACAACAGGCCTTAAGGACCAGAGTTGGGCTCCTTGCATCTCACTAACCATTATTCCAGCCCCAGAAGAATCCCTCCACCACCCCCTTGTTGACGTGGCAGCCTTGTTGGGACATAATGTCCATCCACCAACATCCAGACCTCCATCCATCTGGACCATCCAGAGTAGAGTAGAGTTCATCAGTAAATAAAACTCTTTGGAAATGAGTCTTCTAGATTTATAGAAATTTATGGAAGCCTTTCTTAATGTGGACACCCTCCTTCACTAGTTCCCCTGGAAAACCATCGATCAGACCTGTTTGAGACTGTTATCAGTGATCTGAACAACCTTTCCTGCTCGCCTTCCTGCTGCTGGACCAGTCCTGTAAACATGAAGCAGCTCCATTTTTATTAATAAACTATAGAATATTTTTCTCTGAAAACTGAAACTTTTCCTCATCAGAGAGAATCAGAGAGAAAACTAAACTCAGAAGTGTTTGTTAGATTAATGATTCTGTCAAATACACAGTCTGTAATAAATATTTGACTCATCAGAGCAGGAAAAGCTCGGCTTGTATTAATAACATGGTCAGTGAGTGTTGCTGTGAGGAGGTTTATTTACTACAACAGATCTTTTACCAGCACAGATGCAGCCGCCTGAAGTTTTCCTCTTAAAATCATGTTGTAAAGCAGCTGGAAGGTCACGGAGATTTGGGATGAGATGAATGTAAAATCCAACGTTGCTGGTCGATGTCTGCAAACACACAGAAATGATCAGAGGAAGACGGTCACAGTAAATCTATTTCAGTACCGGTACTTCACTTCAGTGTTATGTTTGGGAAAGTACTTTTACTCTACTACATATGAAATACAATATAGTACTTTTGACTGCCAGTTTTTTATCATCACTACAGATTATTTTCTTTTTTAAACACAAAAACAGCCGGTGTTTGTCTTTCTGTGCAGTTTCTGCTTGTTTTGGTTCATGTGACAGTGATGCTGTCGTACGTGAACGTCATGTCCACCAGGCTGAATGCAGAGGAAACATCTCTCAGATCAGGTAGTTCATGAAGAGCTGCTGTACAAGCATCATGTTTATAACAGAGAAAGACAACGTTCTCCATCACTGGTGGTCATCTTAAGTCCTCTGTAGTCCACGTCGTGGTCCTCAGTGATCAGTCCGACAACCTCAGAGTCCTCTGAGAACTTCTGCAGAACACAGCTGTCCGTGTTGTGTCTGAAGTCTGCAGCGTAGAGGCTGAAGAGAAACAGGACTAACACCGTCCCCTGGGGGAACCTACGCTGCAGGTCAGCCCGGGTCTCACAAACTGGGGCCGGTTTGTGAGATAGTCCAGAATCCAGTCTGCCACATGAAGGTCCACCCCAGCCCTCTCCAGTTTGGCTTTCAGGAGCACCGGCTGGATGGTGTTGAAGGAAATGGACATGATTCTTACAGTGCTGCTGGGCTTCTCCAGGTGAGCCAGAGCACAGTGTAGCAGGAAGATAACCGAGTCTTCCACTCTGATGCCAGGCCGGTAGGAGAACTGTAGGATCCATGGAGAGTCCCACCGTGGAGTGGAGGTGCTCCAGGATCGTTTATTATACCCACAGCAGTGGTGTTTTGTCTTTACTACACAAGGTCAGATACTGGATGTATTTTCCAGGTCATTTTGACACCCTCAGATAGGGGCCTAACATCTCCCTCCTAAAAACCTGAATTTAAATCCTTCATGTAGAATCATTAGAGACACATTCTGGATTCTTTCATTTGTATTTTATTTCGTATCTTTTGGGGTAAAATAAAACTAGTTTAGAAATAAAATTGCCTTCCTTTGGCCAGACCTTTAAACATGACAGTAGCTTCTATTTCTCTTTTTTCATGAACTAAAGGATCTTTATACAAAAACAGAAACTTTTATATATGAGAGAATCAGAGGGAAGATTAAATCAGAAGTATTTGGTAAATAAATGCCACAGTCTGCCAAAAACAAACTTTTTGTGTATAATTAATATTTGACTCATCAGAGCAGGAAAAGCTCGGCTTGTATTAATAACATGGTCAGTGAGTGTTGCTGTGAGGAGGTTTATTTACTACAACAGATCTTTTACCAGCACAGATGCAGCCGCCTGAAGTTTTCCTCTTAAAATCATGTTGTAAAGCAGCTGGAAGGTCACGGAGATTTGGGACGAGATGAATGTAAAATCCAACGTTGCTGGTTGATGTCTGCAAACACACAGAAATGATCAGAGGAAGACGGTCACAGTAAATCTATTTCAGTACCAGTACTTCACTTCAGTGTTATGTTTGGGAAAGTACTTTTACTCTACTACATATGAAATACAATATAGTACTTTTGACTGCCAGTTTTTTTTTTTTCATCACTACAGATTATTTTCTTTTTTAAACCCAAAAACAGCCGGTGTTTGTCTTTCTGTGCAGTTTCTGCTTGTTTTGGTTCATGTGACAGTGATGCTGTCGTACGTGAACGTCATGTCCACCAGGCTGAATGCAGAGGAAACATCTCTCAGATCAGGTAGTTCATGAAGAGCTGCTGTACAAACATCATGTTTATAACAGAGAAAGATAACGTTCTCCATCACTGGTGGTCATCTTAACACCATGTTTGAGCCTTTTTAATGAAGAGTGATTAGTTGTGTTTTAAATATTTGCTGTGCACGTAGCTAAGAAAGAGTGGAGGTTTGTTTTATTCCTGATTTGACTCCCTGTGTGGCTGGTAGAGAGATTCTGATGCTACTTTAGAATAAAATACTTGTTTCCTCAGACCACCGTGTTCTTTATCCAACAGCATTAAGGTTCATTTATACTCGACGCAGCAGACAGACAGTTGTGTCGTACGTCACCGCCCTCATACTTCTATGTGTCTTTATGTTTCTATGGGTAATAAGTCAGTTCATCCACAAGGGGGCAGTGTCGAGTTCAGAGTTCATGTCCACATTTTGACCCTGGTTGGTAAAGTTGTTTCCAACAGCCCAACACGCCCTAAATACTCACATATAGTCTTTCTTAAAAAGTGTGTAAATTCTACAGATGTTGTCCTCGTCTTCATTCTTCTTCTGCTTTTTATTCCCTTCCTCTTCCTCTTCTTCTTCTCTGGTTTGTTCCCTGGTCACATGTCAGCTATTCTGCTCAGCACAGCATTAGAGTTTGAAACGTCTTCAGAACAAAATAAAACCTTTGGCCTTGTATTTACTGTTGTAGGTAATAAACTTGTGTACTTTGTTCACCATTAGAAATTATACACAAACTACATAAACCAGCAGAGGTTCTATTACTGCAAGTAAAAGTAAAATAATCTGGTTTACAGTCAGATTTCTGAGAGCAGTTTAAAGTGAAAACATGCAGCAGCAGCTTTTTACCTTTGACTTGCTTTCTTTAGAAAATCATTCAGCCATGAAGGTTGTAACTAACTGACCTGTTCACAGTTCACATTCATTTCACACAATCTGCTTCTTTTCATTCTAGTTTCCTACATCATCAACAGACTCTAAGACATGAGTTTAAGTTGTGTTAGTTCTTGTTACCATACATTATTTTAACAAGTCTGACCTTTGGAAAACCCCTTATCAAGTCAGGTTTGTTATCATGGAGGAAAAAACCTGCTGAGCAGAATTTTATGTTCCAACACGACAGATCACAAGACTGGAGAATTATCTGAAAAACCAGGTCATTAAATACATGAACTGATAGTTTTACAAAGCTGAACAGGCTGAAACTGAGAGAGCTCTCCCATTTTAAAAACACATAAACTAAATCAAGTCACACACACACACATGTCTGACATTTTATCTCAAACAAAAGACTCGTTGTAATTTAACACCAGGACAGCAGAGCTCTGGGTATTTGCTGTTAATATCGTATGTAGGGCTGTAAAGGTACGTCATAACGTACGTTACTTTTAATGGAACAAATAAAAACATAAAACTGTTTAACTTTGGTGTAGACAGGAACATGTTTAATGATGTTTAAAATGAAACCAGAAACAAAAAAGAAACCTTTTCTTTTACTGCTGTAAAGACGAAGTAACATGATTAGTTGCAAATGTGATGTTTGGTTAATAAAATAATAGTTTGAATGAAAAACATTTTCACATAAAGTCTGTATTTAAGCATTTTACATGTTTTATTTACAGTAATTGTTTTCCTTAAAGGCTAAACTTGCCAGAAAATATTAATAATAGGACATATGTCCCTTTGTCCACTCAGAGACATGAACACCATGACACACTTTTCTCCAGTCAGTTCTAAAAACCTGGATGAGATCATCGATCATAGTGTGTGTGTGTGTATTATTTCATTTATTTATTCTTTTATGTAAGTGTAACGTCTAAATTTTAAACAACCGCAGGATTCAACCTTTTCTTTTTTCCTTGAGTTTTAACGTTTTAACCCCCCCTTTCCTTCCCATTTAAAATTTAACGTCCATGTTTAAAAAGAAATAAAAGAAAGGCAGCTGCTGTTGATAAAACAACCAGTTCTCATCTTGATCATAATATCATGTTAACCTTTCTGGAACTGAACATGTACGAACAAACAGAATAAATGTGTCGGTACTTACTGCTGATAGTTTAAACGATGTTCCACCATGTTAGATTTCTGCGTTACGTTCAAGGCGACTCGGAAACATGAAGGACTGCAAGAAAAATACTAAATAAATTCAACATTTTTTAGACGAGCAACATAAGTCCAGATCCAGGCAACGAGAGAGAGAAATGAAAGAATTCAGTCTGTCCACCAACGATCCACCCACAGGAAGAACATTTATGGCGTTTATTCGGTTCCTGGATAAGTAGGGGAGACCAGGGACAGTTGTAACAAGGGACGGTTGTAACACCTTCAATTCCTCCAATCAGAAACAAGCTAGAGCGATGACACTCACTTTGCACATGCTCAGTTAGATTGTCTTCTTGCTAGCAAAGAGCTACTTTGGAAGTTCACAGACAAAGTTAACACCAAAAGTGTTTTTTTGAGGTAAAAGTTTAACTTTTCTATCAGATGTATTTTTTGGATACTGTTCTGAGTTTAAATAACTAGGAATCCAAACAAATAGTGTTAGAATCACTGTTTTAAAAGCTAAAAATTGATTACATGTGTTAAATTAGCTGTCAAGCTAGTTTAAATGAGGTTAAATCATGGATGGTCACACAGGGACGGTTGTAACGCCTTGTTACAACCGTCCCTGTGTGACCATGTAAACCAGGTCAGTCATTTTTATTTATATTTTAAAATCATAGATCATCATTATAACAAAAAAGAATTAGGAAAATACTAGGTAAATGAAACAAAGCGTTTGCTTACAGCATGCCTAACATCAGAAAGAGGAAGACCCAACAAAAAACCCTCCAAACCCAGCAAGAAGAAAAAAATTCAGGACACATCCTCTGATGATGAAGAAGACTACTGCATTGTGTGCCTGGAGAGCTACTCCAGGTCAAGGGAAGTCTGGCTCCAATGTTGGTCCTGTAAAGCCTGGGCCCACAAGGAATGCACAGCTGGAGGTGACTTTTACACTTGCCACAACTGTGAGTCAGAATGAACACCCCCACCCCACCACCAACCACCACCCCTCCACACCCAGCCATCAGTTTACTTCTTCAAACAGTTCTACAGGCTTCATAACGATCTTCCCCTGAGACTGTGGTGAAACAAATCCTCACCTCTGTGATTTTGCAGTCAGTGTTAAGAGTTTAGTGTATTCTCAATGTTAGCTGAGATTTGGTTTCTGTTTCTGTTCTACCCATTAAATATTTTTTTTGCATTACAGTTGACAGCGTCCCCTCTTTTTTGTCAGGCAGTGTGAAAGAATGAACAGTGATAATCTTTTTTTATTTTGAGCATTTAACTTATTAATCATGTATATTTTAGACATGTTACAACCGTCCCTGGCATGTGTTACAACCGTCCCTGTGCACTGGGACAGTTGTAACAGTGGATTGTCTGCATTTAAATCAATTTTGCAACCTATACATATTTCACAAAACCACTTAAATTGATTGTTTCAGTAGTAAACACATTGAAGTTTATAATATAGCAAATTGGCTGCTCTGATGTAAATGGTTTTTGAGTTATTAAAAAAAATCCCAAAAAGTGTTACAACTGTCCCTGGTCTCCCCTAGATTAAGTAGATTAACACACTAAGACTGAAAAGAAAAGCTTGTCTCAGGTGTAAACCTGAAAGAAGCAAATCCAAAATTCCCCTTAGTTACAAGCCAACTTCTTGTGGGATGGGTTGGAGGAGGACGATAAGTAAAATGGTGGGTTTACATCAGGAGACTGAAAAGATTTGAAAAAGACTCTTAGAAAACTATCAGCTCACATCTGCTGGCATCTAAAAACCAGTGTTTAGAGTTTTTACTCTCAGAGTGAGATGTTACAAACACTGTGAATCTTGCAGGGTCACTATTTACAAAACTACAACCAGATTCTTTTAGCAGTTTTTGTAATATGTTGGACAGTTGACACACACACACACACAGAGAGAGAGAGAGAAGGAGAGAGAGAGAGAATCATGGTGTTTCTCTCCTTTTCAAACAGACTGTATCTTACAGAGTAAAATATGTAAAAACGAAAACAATATTAGCGAAAAACGACCGTTGGTTTTATGACTTTCTGAGTTTGTAAATGCATCATAAGGCGCATTCCGACAGAGAAGTTCTAAGAACTTCTCTGTCGCGTGGACCCACCTGTGGCCCCCCCTCTGAAGGTACACTCACCTACATGAACCAAGATTTTTCTACTCTTCATAATAGTCTTTAATATTTGACGTATTTGATAGTGTTTCAATATGGCTGCACAAAGGAGGGTCATGGAGAGGGCGTCATGAGATCACATATACACTTAACTCATGGTGCAGCAAGGACAGCACAAGCGGAGCCCCAAAGCATGCTGGGAAATATTTCAGTACACCCATCCCCAGGACCAATCGATCAGCTTTCTCTGGGCGGGCAGGCATTGAATCTTGACTTATTTGTTGATCGGTTTGCCAGAAATCACCAAAACCGCAGAATACAGTTGCTGTAGAAGTGGGGGACAGCTAATGTATTAGTGTAACTTAGGGCTGAGAAACTGAACCAAGGTTGCACTTCAGTCATTCTCATTATCAGTTCATTATCACAGATTATTTCATCCAGTCAGTACAGTCTACAAACTGTTGATGATGTTGAATGAATCCTGTTGGTTTGTGTCTTATTTTTTTTTCAGAAATGTATGTTGTCATTTTTGTTCCACATGTAGTTCAGATCTACACATGTAATATTAAGGGAGTAAATCTGACTGAGGTCAAAGGCTGTGTGTGTCCTCACAGTTATGCTTGTTTGAATTTTTTATGCAAGTATAGTATTTTTCAAATCGTTGTAATGGTATGAAATTTAGTTTTTGAAGAAAATGTTTTTATTCTTCTCGGAGTCATTGAAGTCAGAATGCTCAAACCATACACATTAAATACAGTAAATGTATTAATGATTTATTGATAAAGATTACATCACCATAATCTTCATCAAGAAATCATTACATTTACTACAGTTACAGTGGTGTAATGGCAATGTAATGTTGAAAATGCCCGAAAAAGATAGTAGAAGCCAGAGTTTGTACTAATGGTTAAACTAAGAAGGGGGTGTCTTACTTTCTATTTTTTTCTCATAATTATTAGGGTCCGAGCCATACGAAGTATGGCCCTATTGTTTTCCAAATATTTATTCTTCTCCTTCTCCTTCTAAGCATTTTGAGCCTAAATATCACCCCCTAAACACCCATGAAAAGTTGTGAAACTTGGCACACACATCAAGCCCGGTGAAAAATTTGATATTCTAAAGTCCGCATTGACTTCAATGCAAAATTGGCTCAACAGCGCCACCTAGAGACATCAAAAATCCCCAAATGAATGGGGTCCCAAAAGTCTACTTCGACATAGGAAGATGAAACTCGGCACACACGTGTAACACCGCGAGTCGAGCAAAAAAGTCAATCTAACACCTGTTGCCATGGCAACGGGGTGCCCGCCA